>NC_142937.1:21707589-21750089 GCF_046866305.1 Octopus bimaculoides
GTGAGACGGAAAACTACGGACAGCAACAATAAATTCTGTAAGAAAACACACCCACGTATATCAAAGACCACGCACGCACACACACGCATATATCTGCGTGTGTTTCTCTACATATAGTATGTATGCATATATATATACAGGGAGACGGAAAGAGGTTACATCTTTCGCCTACAGACGTGTGGCAGAGTAGAACGTGTACTGTAATGTGAACTCCCACTGAAATAAGGAATTTCTTTATATTTTACACCAGTCATAAATGATCCAACTATATTACATATTTTAACACAATAGTTGCCTTTGTTATATGGTATTTTTTATACATCTGTATAATCTGCTCGCAGGGTGGATAAATGAAAAGAAACATATTGCTTCTCATATATATATATACACACACACACATATACACACACACACATACACACACACACACACATATATATATATATATATATATATAAATATATATAATTGCATTCAAGCATATGTCATATGTATGCAAATATGTAGTTTATAGTAGTAGTAGTAGTAGTAGTAGTAGTAGTAGTAGTAGTAGTAGTAGTAGTTGTAGTAGTAGTAGTTGTAGTAGCAGCAGCAGCAGCAGCAGCAGCAGCAGCAGTTATTTATGTATATTTATATGAAGATAGATAGCTAAATAGAGAGAAATGTGGATATATTTATATGTGTGTGCGTGATTATACATTACCCACATATATATCTACACACAATCACACACACACACACATATCACATTTATCCCAGGCGCTGCACTGCTGAGCCAAACAAGGGACCACCGAAAGAGATCCTTTTTAATTACATCAACATGCTAATTAATTAGAAAGACAGACAGACAGGCAGACAGGAAGATAGATAGATAGATAGATAGATAGATAGATAGATAGATAGATAGATAGATATGTTTCTTTATTAGCCACACAGGGCTCAACATAGAGGGGACAAAATACAAATGTAGAGTTTTTCTTTTCGATGGGGACGAAAATAAAGTAAAAAAATAAAATGGGGATAACGATGAAAAGGCATCGAGAAAACGTTTGGGGTATGTACAAAAAAAAAATGAATGAAAATATTACAAAAATTTCCCAATAAATGGGGAGGTTATCCGTGGAAAGAAAAACGTACGGAAAAGACCACGGTAACCTCGGTCCTTAGTGTCACAATTTGTTAAATAAAATTTCTTTTCTTTATGCAAAAAAACGTAAGTAACTCTCTGTTTACAAAATTTTAAACGTTTTATAGAATCATGGTCAAGGTGGCTTCGTCGGTCATACGTGCCATTCTTGCTACATGTATCCATCTTCTTTCGAAACATTTGCTAGACAACACATGCCTCTCTACTCTCACCTTCCTTTTCAAGTTATACTTGAAAAAGTTGATGAGAGATTGACCAGAGAGGAAAGTGTTTGTCTCTAATCCTTTCAGACGCGTCCACCAGATGCCTTCTTTCGCCATAGCCACAAGTACGATAAATACAGCTCTTCCTTCCTGTTTAAAGGAAGGAGGCGTGACGATATTGACGATAGACTCGGTTGATAAGCCGACTCGTCCCACACGTGACAGCAGTCGTTCGACATAAGCCCACAGCTCCGAAATGGTTGGACACTGCACGAATGCGTGCAAAACGGTTTCGTCGCTCTGACCGCATCTCTGGCAGGTCGGCTCCGCATTTCGCGAGCCGTGTCTATAGAGCTTATCCCGAACGGGAAGCGCTTCTCGGTAGCACTGCCAGGCCAGGGATCTCTGGAAGTTGTCCATAGGTCCCGGCCCGAAAGTCGTCCTGAACAGGCGGGTCAGGTATTCCTCGTCGACGCCCAGGTTCGCCCCGAGATCGTCGTCGTACCTGCCCTCCACTAATCCCCTATAGAATGACTTCGTTGTGATGCAGCCGCTCACGGTCGACCCGGCACGGCAAAGTTGTTGCAGTGCAACGCGACACTCACGGTACCATTCACCATTCCTCGGCCTCTTTTTGATCCACGACTGCAGCTCGGTCATGGAGACGAGCTGCGGGAAAGCGCATCGCACAAACGGCGACCACACCTGCTCACCGTCGTCTACGTAGAGCCGGAGATGTCGCAGTCTCAGCGCATGTCTGCGCATCATCAACCACGGCATGCCCAGCCCTCCTTTCAGCGGGTGTTGGCAACAAACGGATCGCCTCACCATCGGAACGCTTCCTTTCCACAAAAAGCGGAAAAGGATGCGCTCCATTTCGGTGATGGCGCGATCGGGACAAGGCACGACGATCAGGCGGTATTCGATGACGGACACGATGTACGCGTTCGCCACCTCCGCCCGACCTTTTACGGACAGCTTCCTCTCGGACCATTGCCGGCAGAGAGTGGCCACCCTACTCGTTATCTCATCCCAGTTCTTCTCCGTTTGCAGGTCCGGACCGAACCAGACTCCGAGCAACTTGACCGGACCGTCCGTCCAGCGTCCCACTACTGAGGCGCTGCCGGACGGTATGGGCTTGCTTCTCCAGGTGCCGAGCAGCAAACCCACCGACTTATCCCGGTTGATTTTCGCTCCCGTCACCGCTTCGTAATCTTTCAGCGTCTCGCCGACAAGCTCGATGTGCTCGTGGCTAGACGCTATGACGGTGACGTCGTCCGCGTATGCCGACACGCTCGTCCCGCACCCTAGTTCTCGCGGGATGCCCCTCAGCGTCGCCAGCTTCCGCAGTAGTGGCTCGAGAGTCAATACGTACAGGAGAGGCGACAGGGGGCATCCCTGACGGACCGAACGTGCAATGTCGAAGGGTCCCGATAGACGTCCATTGACGCGAACAACCGAACGAATGCCTGTGTACAAGGCAGCCATCCAGCCGCGGAAAACGGGACCGAAGCCGGCCGCTTTGAGGACGGCCTCCAAGTATCGATGGTCTACCCTATCGAAAGCTTTGGATTGATCCAAATTGATCAGGGCCCCACCCATGCCAGGTTCCTTAACTACCCTCTCTATGATGTAGCGCATCAGATGGAGGTTGTCATGGATGCTCCGGCCCGGCACGGCGCACGTCTGCACCGTGCCGACCAGTTTCTCGATGACAAGCGCCAACCGCTTGGCTAACACCTTGGCCAAAATTTTCAAGTCTGCATTGAGCAGAGTGATGGGCCTAAAGTTATCTATGGCGTCCCCCTTGTTTGGATCTTTCTTCAGCAGCGTTACCGCTCCTCGGCTCACAAAACAGGGAATGCTCCCGTTCTGCTACCAGTTGCAGTACACGGCCGCCAAGACGTCTCCAAACAAGTCTGGTATACAGTTGTAAAGCTCGTAGGGCAGACCATCCAAACCCGGAGATTTGTCCGTCGAGTAACCCGCCATCGCGTCCCTCACCTCGTCCGCCGTGATGACCCCTTCGCAGCACTCCGCCTCTCTTGCCGAGAGTCATGGCAAGCTGTGCAGGTAGGCACTAAAGTCCACCCTGCCTTCTCGCTCGCCACTCCTCCCGAACAGTCGGGCAAAATGCCGCTGAAACGCCTCGCACATCTTGCTCGGCTCGAGCAATTCGCGCCCCTGTTCGTCTACCAGAGACCGGATGGTGGCTCTGTTACCTCGCTGCGCCTCTGCCACCCAGGCCTCTCGTGCGGCTCCAACACCTTCATTCCTCAGAGCACGCATCCTTGCCCTGACAGCACACCCTTCGTGTTTAGCATTGAAGTGTTGGTCGAGGGCCAACCTCACCACTAAAACGTCGGATGCGATGCCACTTCGCAATGCCTCTTCTAACTTTATCACTAGCTCCCCCTCTACTCTGTTCCTCTCTATAGCTAGTGCCCTGCTATACCTTATTGCTTCCGCCCTTACTGCTCTCTCGAGAGCAAACCACAATTTGTTGTTGACGATGGCTCCCGTCAAAGCCCTCTTTACTAACGTGCTAATCCGGTCTCTGAAAACCTGTATCGACGGGAAAGACGCGTTTAGTTTCCAGTAACCGGGACCCTGCCTATGTGCCTTATCTAAGTCTAGCGTACACGTCACAAGTTTGTGATCCGTGTAGCTGACTATGTGGAACTGTGGACATCCTAAACTATCTCTATCTCTTGTCCTACACACTATCCTATCTAGATACGATCTCGAGGACCCAATGCGGTTGCTCCAAGTCCACGTTGGCACATTTGGGTGGTTGAGTCGGTACCTGTCAGACAACTGGAAGCGTCTGAGCAGGTCTTTGAGGCATTTGCATCCCCTTCTAGTTTTGTCACTCCCCACGTAGTCTAGATGCGTGTCCATGGTAGCATTCCAATCCCCCACTAAAAGTAAGGGACGAGACGTTCCCAGGAATACTTCTAGACGTTGAAAGAAGTCCGACCGACCTGTTAAAGGAGGCACATAAACTGCCAGCAGCCGAAAAGCGCCTCCATCGCTGCCGTCCACATCTAGGACAAACAATCTACCCTCCGGGTCCATAAATATCGTCTTTACTTGGAGATCCAAACTCTTGCGAAAAAGAATCGCCGTGCCACTACCGCCCATCCTCGGCAGATGTGTATTTTTTTTCCCGTCCAATTGCTTTCTCCAACGTTTATTTTAACTATGTTAATGTTGTCCATGTCGACACATATGGCCGATATCAACCATAGTGTGTCTATTGTTGGAGGTGCGTGCTTTATTGTTACCTTTGTTACCTTTTGACCAAGGTAACTGGGTAACATTGTTATTTCAGGTGTGTGAAGAGTTAGCGTTGAATACCTCTTCGCCAACTATTCATTTCGAAAAATCACCTGTACCTGTGCAAATCTATAATAAGTAATATAAGATTTTTTATCCCAAATTGATTTCAACCATCTTTCGATCTTGTCTACACTGGCCTGTTCCGGCCTTCTACTTTTGGTGTTTATTATTTTATATATTATTGTTTTTCTACTTGTTTCTTCTAATATGTGTTGTGGTATGTTTAAGTGTATTTCACCGCTTTCTTTGGTGATTAATTTTCTCATTTCTATTATTTCCTTTGTCGTGTAGGACACAACAGTTTCACTTTGCTTCAAAGCTTCAGCAAAGATTTTGTTTTTGTTATTGTTGGTATTGTTGTTGCTGGTGCTGGCACTGGTATTGGTGGCAGATGTGGTATTTGTGACTATGTCAGTGGTGTTGTGGCTTTTTCCTTCCTCTCTTTCGTTTGCTGCTGGTGAAGAGAGCAAAGGTTGAGTTGAACTGTTGCTGCTGCTGCTGCTGTTGTTGTTGTTGTCGTTGTTGTTGTTGGTGGTGGTAATGATGTCGTCACCAGAATTGGTGTTGACGTCAGATACTTTGGAGACATCGTCTATGTTCTATTTTGTAACCTTGGTTACAGTTTTGTTTTTGTTGTTGTTGGTGGTGGTGGCAGTGTTAACACTTGCATCTGTGTTTGTGAATTCTGTTTTCTTTTTCTCCATTCTCTCGTTTAACTGTGAGGAAGGAAGACTAGGAAATTCTTTTTCGAACGAAACACTGCAAAATTCAGCGTTCGTTTGACGAAAACTTTCATGGCTAGAAGACGCCATCGTCTCAAAATAAAAATGGCTAGAAAGCCGAAATTGATTTTAAAAACCTGGAAATGTGCCACACAGGGCAGATTTCCGTTGCGAAAAACTTGCACCAGAAAGTCTATAAGTTGTTGTTATACAACTTTCTATATAAAATAAACTTTACAAACAAACTTTTTAAAACATAAAAAAGGCAAAACTTACGGAGCCGACACATCTACCGTCTGTCCATAGAGATAGCTAGCTAGCTAGCTAGCTAGATAGATAGATAGATAGATAGATAGATAGATCGTCAATTCAATTTCGAGTATAACCACCTTCTTATAGCGCACTGATGCTCGTAACATATTTTGCAACTACTCTACAATAGCCATCTAAGATTACATCAATTTGTATAAATGGTCGAAAATGAGAGGAGAATAATAAATATGAGTGTCCAGTGGAGAGTATTTCAAGAGAAGCAACGAATAAAAGTATACTACATAAAACACAAGCTGAGTTCTTGATTTATAATATTAAGAGAGGGTACAGCAATCGATTGGTGGATAGGGACATGTATTTGAAGCGAATAAGTTCACATCAAACTGCATACAAGAGAAATTCTTTATGTTATTTTAAAATTTGAATTGGACAATCACTTGATAAAAGACCCAAAATGTTGTCAGTTCTTTCTTGTATGTGTCTTACCGTCGCACTTGCAGAATATAATGTGGGAGCAATTGCTGATCTGATGAAGCCCATTAAGGCAGAAACACGTTTCACAGTTTCCCTCTTGTCTCCAGATAATCATTCATGTCTTTATGATCGTATCAATTTCAGACAATTTTTGATTTTTCAGAATAATTTTCCCTCGGAGTTGGTACTAATTACTACCATGCATAGATATCTAGATATAGATGCACACACAAACAGACATGTTTATGTGTGTATATATATATATATATATATATATATATATATATATATATATATATATATATATATATATATATATATATATATATACAGAGGCATATATATATAAATACATATATACCTATATATATGTACAAAAAGTAAAGAGAGAAAAAATACATATTTGTGTGTGTGGGGGGTATAGTGGCTGTGTGGTAAGAAGCTTGCGTTCCAGCCACATGGTTCCGGGTTGGGTCCTACTGCGTGGCAGCTTGGACAAGTGTCCTGGAGGACACTTGCCCAAGCTGTAGCCTCCGGCCGACCAAAGCCTAGCGAGTGAATTTCGTACACAGAAACTGAAAGAAGACTGTCGTATATATACATATATATATATATATATATATATATATATATATATATATATATATATATATATATATATATATATATATGTGTGTGTGTGTGTGTGTGTGTGTGTGTGTGTGTGTGTGTGTGTGTGTGTGTGTGTGTGTGTGTGTATTTGTGTGTCTGTGTTTGTCCCTCCACCATCGCTTGACGACCGATTCGGAAAAGAGACCGATAGAATAAGTACTAGGCTTATAAAAAATATGTCTAGGGGTCAATTTTTTCGAATAAAGGCGGTGCTCCGGTTTTGCTGCAGTCAAAATGACTGAGACATGTAAAGGAGTATATATGTATGTATATATATATATATATATATATATATATATATATATATATATATATATATATATATATATATATATACAAGTTCAAAAAAAGACAAAAAACAACAACGTGAGAACGTGATACGGATAGGGTTATTAGATGCTCGGGAAAGGAAAGAGAGAGAATATACATATATATATATATATATATATATATGCCATGATAGATCGCTAACCACTACTCACATTTTTATTCTCTCCTTGTTTCTGTGTTCCTTTCTGTGGAAGAGCGTAGGCTCGAAATGTTAAGGACTTTTTCAATTCCCGAACGTTATACTAATGCATCTGTTTGTTCTCTACACCACTTGTCTTCATTTTTTGTTGTTTGTTTTTTTTTGTGAATTCTCCCCTATATATATATATATATATATATATATATATATATATATATATATATACATATATATATTGGTTCAAAAATGTTGACGATGTTAAAAATTGGGTGCAGGGAGATTTTGTCTCTAAACCAGTCAAATGGTATAAGCATGGAATTGAGCTTTTGACACAGCGATGGCAAGAGGCATTGGAATATGATGGAATATGGTTTGATGACTAAACGCCTTTCGTATGTAATTTAATTGAAGTCAACCAGATACAAGCATACACACACACACACACACACACACACACACACACACACACACACACATATATATATATATATATATATATATATATATATATATATATTCACACAAACAAATATGTAATATTTATTTCAGTCTCTGTACTGAGGGATCGAAACTGGGAATACGTGATAGTGAAAGGTACTTCTAACCACATATTTATTCCTCCATAAACAACTACGTCTCTCTACATACACACAAAGGAACTTGCTTCCTTAAGTATCTTTCCCCTCTGCTTCTCCCCCTCACCTTCTTAATCTCATTCTCGCTTCGTATATACACGAACGTAAACATACGCACACATATGTGTGTGTATATATATATATATATATATATATATATATATATATATATATATATATATATATATATATATATATATATATATATGTATGTATATATATATATATATATATATATATATATATATATATATATATATATATATATATATACATACATATATACACACATATATATGTATGTATATATATATATATATATATATATATACACACACACACATATATATATATATATATATATATATATATATATATGTGTGCATCTATACTTACATACATACATACATATATACGTGTGTGTGTGTGTGTGTGTGTGTGTGCGTATGTGCGTGCAGGCTAATATCTACAAAAACGACTCAGTGTCGATCTGCCTATCAGTATGTTCATCATTAAATATCTTCTTAGAAATGAATATTAAAGTTATACGGTATTGTTTTCTATTGTACGCTACGTTTTCATTTCTCTATTTTTACATTTACTGTCCATTGTTGCCCTTCTCCCACGCCACTATTATTAATACATGCTTTATTTGTTATAGTTATTGTTCCTAGCTAAAAAAATATATAAAGAAAAGCGAAACATGAAGATAAATTTCCAATGTTCGAATGAATGGTACACTTATTAGCTTCAAGCTGAATTCTCGGAGATTTCTACTTAACTAATGCATAAGAATTACATTATTAATTACTCGTTCTTAGAGATTAAGCGAGGATTAACATTAATGCTTAATCAATAAGGATAGGAGAAAAGTATATAATATAATTTTTGTTATCAATATTGATAAGAGAAAAAATATATATTATCGGAAATAAAAAAAAACGTAAATAAAGGAATTGAATGGAAGACTAAGAGAAAAATAATTTGAGAGCTCACATGTAAGGAACAATTCATTTTTGTTGGCTTTGTTAAAAAATTTAATTACCTATGTATTAACCAACATTGGCATAGGTATGGTTGTGTGGCTGAGGAGATTGCTTTATAGTTCTTCAGTTTCGGTTTCAATCCTGCTGAGCAACACTATAGGAAAATTACATGTACCATACGCTCGAATCTGCGAAATCTCCGTGAGAGAAATTGCATAGAGAATAGTCGGAGCAACTGTTTATGGTTGTTGTGCGTTCACCTGGCCCTTCGTTGCTCCTGGCAGAATCCACTGTGCTGCAGATATTTGGGTTATACGATGGTTTTCGCCGTCTTTCGACTCGCAGAAACTCTGGATAGGCACCACAGTTATCGCCCTTTCTTCTTTACCCTTTAATTATTTCAGTCATTAGACTGCGACCAAACTAGGGCACTGCATTGAAGGATTTTGTTGAAGATTCGACCCCATTTTGCTGGACTGCTAGATTACAAAGACATAAACACACCAACACCAGTTGTTGAGCAGTAGCAGGGGGACAAACACACACATACACCACACACACACACACACACACACACACACACACACACACACACACACACACACAGATGGTGTGGTAAGAAGTTTGCTTCCCATCTACATAGCTACTGCGTGACACCTTGGGCAAGTGTCTTCTACTATAGTCTTGGGCCGACCCAAGCCTTGTAAGTGGATTTAGTAACCGGAAACTGAAAGAAGCCCGTCGTATATATATATATATATATATATATATATATATATATATATATATATATATATATATATATATATATATATATATAATGTATGTATATGTTTGTGTGTCTATGTCCCCAACCATCGCTTGACAACCGATGTTGATGTGTTTAATGTCCCCGTAATTTAGTGGTTCGGCAGAGACCGATAGAATAAATACTAGGCATACAAGGTGTAAGATGTTTGCTTCCCAACTACATAGTTCTGGGTTCAGTCCTACTGCATGACACCTTGGGCAAGTGTCTTCTACTATACTCGCTAATCTAGGAAATTGCATAACCCTCTTTCTCGGACCACGAGAGACTATCATCATTGTTGTTGTTACTAATATAAAGCACATCAGCTTTACTATGCAGTAATCCCTCCATATCGTAACAACAACAGCCATGGCATGAAGCTTCCTGACTCCTTGCAGAAGATGTTGGCAGTAGATAGATCTTCTGATAAAGGGAACGTGTCTCTTTCACAATAATCACAACAGTAGATTTTCAAATGCATTCAGAGAAAAAAATCAAGAACATGGCGTTCAGGCGATAAATTAAAAGGGGGATGATGTAAGCGTTCACCACGTCTACCCGGACTATTTGAAATACTATCTTCTTGATCCACTTCTCGGGGAGAATAGTAACTCTATTCGTAATATCATCTCAGTTCCTGATCATTGAGAGATCCAGGCCGAGCTAGACTCCTTATAATTTTGGCCAGTTCATCGGACCAATGTTTCACAACACTGTCAAAGACAAAGGCTTTGTTTTCTAGATGCCGAGCTGCAGGGCAGCGTTAATCGTTGTTCCTGCCTTACCTCCACTTCTGTAGTGTTTGACCTGTTATCTTAACGCCGTACACATATTCCGAAATGGATCTTTCGCGTCCCAGTTCGTAACAGATGCCCATCAAAAAGTCTAGCTTCTGTAGCAGTGGCTTGAAGGTCACCGCATAACAAGAGTGAGAAATGGGAGTCCTTGAAGCATCTATGGAACCCATTCTTACATATAGCTGTGTCACGTGGAATAATAACAAAGAAAAGGAAAAGCTTATCAGGGAACAGAGTAGCTCCTTAGACGGATCGTAAAGATGACCTTATACAGCTAGAATGATAAACTTTGAAGCTCTTAGACAAGCCGAGACCACAAGTTAACTTCTGAATACAAAAAAGATGGAAGTTAGAGAGGACAAGAGGACATTAATGAATTGAGCACACGATACGAAACACTTTAAAATGGTAACCATTTACTCTGACAGTGTGAAGTGCCAGTGTACATTGTTACTATCTACACTTGAAAACAAGACCGCAATTGGTATCCTTTGAAACAGATGCCTGGGAGCAATGGCGATCTCATGGAAAACTTCCGACTGGTACAATAATGTTAAGACGAACTAATGTTTGGTTTTAAGGCCGTTATATACGTTTGCGTCTGTCTGTATTAATATTATGTATAGAGTAGTTCTCGGCACAAGCTCATAAATCCCAATCTTTCTTGAAAATAAGTTAATTATGATGAACACCACCATCATATCAGGGTTGCACTTTCAGACAACAACGAACTTGAGGATTATTAGCAACTAGTAGATGTTGCCAATAGGCTCCTGTATATGTATATATGTTTATGTTTATAAATGTATGCATGCACACACACACACACACACACACACACACACACACACACACACACACACAACACACACACACACACACACATATATATATATATATATATATATATATATATATATATATATATATATATATATATATATATATATATATTCACACCGTTCCACATACACATAACTTTTCACGTCTGGCCGTATAGCCTTTTCCGTTTGTTTTCCTGCCTTGTTTTCTGTCCGCCACTACATTCCTCAATGATACAGTTTAATTTGTGATCCATGGGAAGAGCCATTTTAACTATGCGTCCTGCCCTACTCTTCGAAACGCCTGTGTTAGAATGGGGGTAGCTGATGAAGGAAAATATTCTCTATGTGGCCTGTGTGTGTTCTGTACTCTGGTTATTATTATTTTTTTGTCTACGTTTTGTTTGCAATGTCCTGTACCCAGATATGCACCTATATATACAGGTAGACGTAGGTATGCACATACCTGTACGTATATATGCATATACTCATTTATTATTTGTTTTATATATATATATGTGTTTGTGTGTGTGTGTGTGTGTGTGTGTGTGTGTGTGTACGCATACACATGTATATACATATATATATATATACATACACACATATATGTATAAATACATATGAATGCATATCAGTATATTTTTAAACTATACATAAGGTGGCGAGATGAGAGAATCGGTAGTACGCCAGTTAAAGTTCGTCTTCACTTTTTGATTTCAAATTCTGGCGAGGTCAACTTTGATATTCATCCTTTCGGGGTCAACACGTGTGTGTGCATTAAGCGGCAAAATTTTCGCATTTAAGATTTTCTGCAAATTCATATAAAATTCTTACTCTTTGGGATATATCTCAGGTAAATATGGGAGTTTCTAGTTTTTCTCAGATCTCCCAAAGAGGAAAAAGAATGAATGACAGAGTCGAGTTTCCGCTGGAGGAAGGACAAAATGCAGCAAACAGCAAAAAAGAACTGTCTAGGATAAAAGCAGATGACATACTACCCTTCTGATGCAGGTTGAGACAGTAAACAGGTGCCCCGCTTTTGGCTCGACTGAAGCCATTCTCCAATTAGAGAAGGCATTTATTTATTTTTTCTTAAAGCAGTATTGCGAGGGTGTGTTAAAAGGTTCCTGGCTTTCAGTAAAAGAAAATACGGAAAGATCAGTTAATTATGACTTTATTCAACATATTCCCCTCTCAGATTCACACACTTATTGCAGTGAGCCTTCAGTTTTTCTAAGCCCTGTAAAAGAACTTGGAAAGTTGGGCTTCAACCAAGCCTTTTGCGATACCCTTAAAGCAAGGAACTTTTCAGCGCCTCTTCGTTGCTTCTACACCCACTTTTACTGCAACTTTTGCTGCTGCTGCTGCAGCGGAGGCTGTATCTGTTGCCGAAACAGCTCGAGCGGTTTCCTCTGTAAAAATATCAGAATCATTAAAAATATTTACGAGGGCGATGTTACACAACTATAGTTTATTGATATTGTCATTTCACACTGTGGCAAAAGGCCAAGAATGTCGGGGAAGGAGTAGTCGATTAAATCGACCTCAGTATTTAACTGGTACTTATTTTATCGACCCCGAAACGATGAAAGGCAAAGGGGACCTCAGCGGAATTTGAATTGAGAATGTAAAGACGGACGAAATGCCGCCAAATATTTCGTCCGGAATGCTAACGATTCTGCCTATTCACTGCCTTATAGTTTTATAATATTGCTTTCAAATTTTGGCACAAGGGGAGCAAGTTCGGGGGAAGGGGTAAATGAGTGCTCAACTGGTACTTACTTCATCGACCCGGAAAGGATAAAAAGCAAAGCCAACCTCGGCGGAGTTTGAACTCAGAATGTAAAGTCGGACGAAATGCTGCCAAGCATTATTTTGTCCGGCATGCTAACAATTCTTTAGGCGTAGGAGTGGCTGTGTGGTAAGTAGCTTGCTTACGAACCACATGGTTCCGGATTCAGTCCCACTGCGTGGCACCTTGGGCAAGTGTCTTCTACTATATCTTCGGGCCGACCAAAGCCTTGAGTGGATTTGGTAGACGGAAACTGAAAGAAGTCCGTCGTATATATGTATGTATGTGTGTGTATATGTTTGTGTGTCTGTTTTCCCTCCCCAACATCGCTCGACAACCGATGCTGGTGTGTTTATGTCCCCGTAACTTAGCTGGGGTCGATTGGTCGACTAAAGGCGGTGGTCCAGCATGGCCACTGTCAAATGACTGAAACTAATAAAAGAATAAAAGTGTAATTCTGCCTGCTCACAGTCTTTTAGTTCCCTAATATTGCCATTTCCCTATTTACCAATATTTTCTACAAGCGCTACAGTGCAATATTACGTGCAGCTTTATTGCATATACTTGCATATTTACACTGCAACAACGCACTGCAGCTTTATAAGAAATCGATTGTCAGCAATAATTGATTCATTAGCGAGCACTTGCCTTATGACTTTCGCTTCACTTCCTGTTTTACTGATCTATAACCGCATTTCTACGTCTCTTTCTTCCCCCCTCTCTCTCCCTCCATCCCTCTCTCTCCCTTCCTCCCTCTCCCTTCCTCCCTCTCCCTTCCTCCCTCTCCCTTCCTCCCTCTCCCTCCCCTCTCTCTAGTTCTTTCTCTCTTTTCATGCCTCGCTATATGCATACACACATACACATATAAACATATATACACACACATATACACATATAAACACATATATATACACATATATACACATATATATAAACACATATATACACACACATATAAACATGGATATATACACACATACATACACGTATTCACACATATATGCATGCATATGCATGTTTGTGGTGTGTTTATGTGTGTGTTGAGGATGTGTGTGTATAAAATCTATTTGAAGCTAGAAATTTCAGTCAACAATTCGTCTGATCTTCACCCGGGTATAGTTTTGAAAGCATTCTTTATACGTGTACAGATTGTTACTAAATTGTCTTGCGTGATGTCATATATCTCTTCGCCGTCGGATGTTTATGATGTGTGCGTATAGATACATATATATATATACATAAATACATACTTATATATGTACAAGTCATTTTTTTATATGTTATATAAAATATGTATATACATATACATGTATACGCATATACATACACACACAGGCACACACACATATATGTATGTAAATCACACACACTTACACACACACGCACACACCCGACTTAATTCTTTTATAAACATCCGCACCTGTTTTTCTTTCCTGCATCCTCTGGAGGCAAAACTATACAAGCAGATTATATATTGGTCTGCTAACAGTTATTTTGTGTACTGAATGATAACGTTTTATTTTGGTTCGAAGCAAGACATTTTATTCTATGCATTTCATTTCACAGAGTTGCTAAGAATGAGCACCAAACAATTTGGGATTATTCTTGTCTACATTTGCCACAGACCTCCACCGTCCTCTTGTTCAACACACACACTTCAGGGTGTTGCTGCGGCAAGTTTTGTGAAGCCAGTCATTAAGGCCATCGAATATCTGTCTTTTCTCCCTGTCTTTTCTCCCTGTCTTTTCCGGCTTTCTGTTCGTTCCTACTTTTCGAATATTACTAAATTTTCAAGGTTTTTTCGTCCCATCTCGTATCCAATAACCTCAGCCTGTTATCCCTTTATTGTATTAAGAAGCTAGCTTTTGATCCCTGCTTGTTTAAAACCTTCAAAGTTTATCCCTCTAACTGTATAAAATCATCTTTACGATTCGTTTAAGGTATTGCTCTTTTTCATAATAAACTTTTCCTTTTAGTTGCTGTTGTTCCAAGTGACACAGCTATATGTAAGGATAGGTTCCATGCATTTTCCAAGGGTTCATTTTTCTCACTCTAATCGTTAGCTGGTTTTTTTTTTGGTTTTTTTTTGTTTTCCTCGCAATATATGCTTGCTCTCACCATAAGCAGTCTTGTCTAATTCCCTTTTGTTTTTCGTATTTGATATAATGACAGCACCGATATATCTAAAGCCATCGAGTTTGTTATTTGCTATATCCTTTATACTATAGGCACAAGGCCTGGAATTTGGGGACAGGGGTCTAGTTGATTATATTGACCTCAGTACTCCCCTGGTACTTATTGTATCGACCCTGAGAGGATGAAAAAAAATGACGCCCTCGGCAGAATTCGAAATCAGAGATTAAATGCTGCTAAGCGTTTTAGCATTTTGTCCAGCGAGTTAATGATTCTGCCAGATCATTGGTTTGTTGTTACTTGTGTTTTTTTTTTTTTTTTTTTTTTTGTGTGTGTGTTTTTCTTTAGCGCAATGAGCTGGCAGAATCGTTATCACGCCGGACAGAATTCTTAGCAGTATTTTGTGCGTCTTTATGTTCTCACTTTAAATTCTGTCGAGGTCGAATTTACCTTTCGTCCTTTTGCAGCTGATAAAATAAGTACCAGTTGTAATCGACTTTCTCCTCCTTCGAACTTGCTGGCCATGTGTCAAAAATCGAAACCAATTTAACAACATATTTTGTCTTTTTTTTTTTGTAATAAAAAATCTTTATGTATCGTCTGCAAATTTACCGAAACCATCATATCAGACTCTCATCTCAAAACACGAGGTTTTCTTAAGTGCCAATTACACACCAAAACACACGCATTCACGTCTAAAGACCCACGAATGCACACAAAGACTCAAACTAAAATTGAGTAAAAAACAAACCAACAAACAAACAAAACAACACAAGTATGGATATATCAAGAACGATAATATATTTCTTTAAATACTCATTAAAAATTACAGTTCTCAATTGACGGCTCGGTGTGTCGGTCATACTACGTTCCATTGTTCTGTGGAGTATTTGAAACCAGCTGAAGGAGAAGTGAAGAAACGCGATCTACATCAGCAAACAAACCTATTATATAACGCTGTAGTTAAAATATTGAGCGCAGTACAGTGAGGACCAAGTTCACTTCACTTATACAAGTAATGTATTCAGAAATGATATGAACGCAAGAAACAAACCATTAAAATACACCCTTGCAAAATAACATTTTTTTTTTTATTTAAATATCAGGTATAAAAGAATTCTTGAGTATTATTTTGTATAAAATGATTAGATACTGAGGTATGAAAGATATTACAACGTTAATACATTTCTTCTTTCATTCGTTTTTCAAGATGATGGAAGAATGAAGACCTACAATGAACGAAATATTAAAAATGGATAATATGTATCTGTCTACGTTATGTGAATTACTAGTTAGGAAAATAGCTGGCAAGATTCTAATAGTAACTTCGTCTTTGTGAAACAGTAGCTTCTCTGTGCTTATGTGTGTATACATATTTTAATATATGTTTGCGTGAAGGCGTTAGCATGCTGGGCGACATTCTTGGCGATATTTCATGTCTTTACGTTCTAAGTTCAAATTCCGCCGAGGTCGACTTTGCCTTTTATCCTTTCGGAGTCGATAAATTAAGTACTTGTTGCTTATTGGGGTCGATAAAATGCTTAGCGGTATTTCGTCTGTCTTTACGTTCTGAGTTCAAATTCTGCCGAGGTCGACTTTGCCTTTCATCTTTTCGGGGTCAATGAATTAAGTACCAGTTGTATACTGCGTCGTTCTAATCGACTATCCCTCTCCCAAAATTTTTGGGCCTTCGGCCTAGAGTATGAGAATATATGTTTGCTTGTATGCGTAGTTGTCCACGTGTACGTATGCATGCATGCATGTAAATACGAGGAAGAAGGGTTGGGGGTGCTGAAAAGTTCCTTCACTTAAAGGTGTCGCAAAAGGCCTGGTTGATAGGTCAACCTGCTGACTTCTTTTACAAGGAATAGAAAAACTGAAGGACCGCTGCAAAAAGTGTGAGAAACTAGGAGGTAAATAAAACCTTAATTAATTGATCCTTCCTGTATTTTCTGTTACCCAAAGCCAGAAACTTTTCAGCCCCACCCCGTATGTATGTATGTATTCTTCCATTCATTCATCTCCTCTCTATCTATATATGTATACATACATATATATAAACATACACACACACACACACATATATATATTTCACTGGTACTTAACTTATCGACCCCAAAATGATGAAAGGTAAAGTCTTCCTTGGTGGAATTTGAACTCAGAACATTTCGTTTAGCGTGCTAATGATTTGCCAGCTCACCACCTAACGATGAGGATAATAATATAACAATTATAATAATGATCCTTTCTACGTAAAGCAGAAGGCTTGAAATATTTGTGTGTGTGTGTGTGTGGTCAGTCGATGAGATCGACCCCTTGGTAATAAGTGATCATACCGAGATATGGCAATATTTGTCTCAACGAAATGGTTTTAGGTTCGGTCCTACAGAATGGGATCTTGGACCAAGTGTCTTCTGTTACAGCCCCGGATCGATCAATGCCTGTTGAGTGATTCATTTGGTAAATTGAATCTCTGTGGAAGCCCGTCGAATATGTATATAGATGTGTGTGTGTGTGCATGCGTGTGTTTGTATGTGTGTGTGTGTGTTTGTGTCTCTGTGTGTGTGCAAACTCCCTCCACCGATTTTCAATTGTTGGTGGTTCGTTTACGTCCCTGTAACTTAGTGGTTCCGCAAAAGCATCCGATAGAATAAGTACCAAACTAAACAAAAATTTTTTTTTTAATTAAAAAATGTACCGGGGTCTATATGTTACACTAAAACCCTTTAAACAGTGCCCCAGCTTGGCCATAGTCCAATGATCGAAACAAATAAACGAGAAAAGATAAGAAAAGAAATATATGCCCATTACCACCACCGACGGTCCAATTTTGATCGACGATTTCCAGAATCGATTCGCTACATGAAAGTAGAGGAATTTACCCTTCATATCATTTTAAATCTCTCCAATTTGAGAGACATTATTTAAGTATATCGGTGCTAATTAAACATGTCATGTTGACGATCATATTGTTAATTATCACACCTATATTACAATGCAATCATGGTATCAAATTCATTAGTTTATGTTAAATTAATTGATAATCGCGATATCACATATGCACGTAAGGAATAATTGTTTATAATGTGACTTAACGCGCTATTTGAATTTCGTAGTTAATTTCATAATAAATTTTGACTCCTGACCAACAAACTTTCACACATTAACACACACACACACACGCACACACGCACACACACACGCACACACACACACACACACACACACACACACACACACACACAATGAGAGAAAGACAGAGAGACTTAATTCAGGCACTTTCTCATCGTCATGTACTCAACCGACTCTACTTATTTCTATCATGCTCAATGCATACACACTTCTTCTAAGCTTATCATTGCCATATCTCTCTCTGTATCAGTTTGGTGGGTAATCACGACACCAGCACCTGTCCCGGCACTGTTTTTCTATACATCGTCGGCGGGGAGACGAGTAGCTGCTATCTCTAGCAGTCGAGCGCCTATCAGTCACAAGACCAAGAAAGGTCAAAATGACGTGATCTCATGGTCTCGGCGCTGGAGATGGTGGGGATTTATCTCTCCGAGGGAGGCATAAACAAGATTGCATTTTGCACCAAAAGCCAATTCTTTTATTCTTTTATTTGTTTCAATAATTTGGCTACGGCCATTCTGGAGCACCACCCTTAGTCGAACAAATCGACCCCAAGACTTACTCTTTGTAAGCCTAGTAATTATTTTATCGGTATGTTTTGCCGAACCGCTAAGTTGCGGCGACATAAACACACCGCCATCGGTTGTCAACCGATGGTGGAGGAACAAATATATATATATATATATATATATATATATATATATATATATATATATATATATATATATATATATATATATATATATATATATTCACGACGGGCTTCTTCCAGTTTCCGCCTACTAAATCCACTCACAAGGCTTTGGTCAGCCCAAGGCTTCAGTAGTAGACACTTGCCCAAGGTGCCATGCAGTGGGACTGAATCCGGAACCATGTGGTTGGCAAGCAAGCTACTTACCACACAGCCACTCCTGCGCCTATGAGAGAGTTTCTCAGGGGGTATCTACCGCAGTATGGCTTGTTCTAACAGAACATACACATTTAAGTGAGGATAACATTTTCTCTCCCGGTACTAATACTGCCTCTGCCACAAATATCTCTCTATATCACTGGTTCTCAACCATCTTTTGCCTATGGACCCCCCTTAATTTCTATTTTACTTGGACGGACACTCATAACCACTTGATGTTTAAAAATCCTATCATATTTTTTATGATTAAATATTTTTAATAATTCTATCAAAAATTTGTTAAAATATTTTGTGTATGGTAGAAATATAACCAGTTTAATACGCATAAAGTTTAACTAGGAAATCTTATGTGGACTCCTCAAAAACCATGTGATCCCCTTATCTCTCTACTTAAACACTAGACTAAGTATTTTGCCAAGACCTTTCCTGAGATAAATGCATAATTTGAAAAATAAAAGAGGTAGATGATTCTTTTGCTTTTGCAATCTGTAAAAGATAGATATGCCAACGTATTCCTGTCCGTGTATTTAAATACCGAATGTTTTTGTATATTTTCCATACCTATTCTAAATATCCTGATATATATACATTCACATGTTTTTATATATATAAAAGCGTTTATACATATTAAATTACAACTAGCTTTATCTATTTGCTCGTTCGTATGCCGATATATACGCACAGGTGCATAATACATAAATACATACATATATACTTATTACTTTTATTTATTTATTTGTTTATTTATTTATTTATTATTATTATTATTATCATTTTTATTATTCGTACCAATACACGGAACTCTCGGCCCTTGAGTCACAATAGCTTCTGCCGATTATTGATATATATATATATATATATATATATATATATATATATATATATTCATGTCTTTAGTTGTATGTTCCTGTTGCATCAACATACACACACACATTTACTCTTAAGCACACACAGACGTATATATACACGCATATATAAACAGCCACACACCCCACACACACATACACATACGCATATACAACCATGTGTAAACACACACAAATGTGTGTGTATATATATATACATATATATATATATATATATATATATATATATATATATATATATATATATATATATATATATATATATATATAATACAAACACATAAATATACATACATTTACGGAAACATTTTTCTCAGCTCCCCTCTCTCTCTTTCTCTCTCTTTACTCTCTCCCTTTTTCTCTCTCTCACCTTCTCTTTATTTTACTGAACACATCAAAACAATGAGTTGTACGTAAAATCAAAACCACACATATAGAATACATAGAATATAGATTGTTATACAAATAATACTTACCTATCAAAACATATATGGAAAAAGAATAACAAAAACAAAAATACATATATTTGAAATAATTTATTTCTTTAAATATTTATCAATAACACAAAACAAAATGATACCTTAAAACTAATGGTAATAGTAAAAACAAAAAGAAAATTGAGATATTAAAATTTGAAGATTAACCGCAACGGCTTTTAAGATTTTTTTCTATTCAAAATCAGAAACGTAATTGCTATCATATATCTAGTGCGTTCGCTCACAACTCGATATTTCTTCTTTTGGTTAGCTTCTTCTCCAGGTATGAATATTTGTAATTACGGTACGGCACGTGTTTGAATACGTTGTGATCAAAATATTCTTCGCATTAGAATTAAAGAAGGACGTTTGTAATATGAGTTATTTTCGTTACTCCCTCTCTCCTACAGCTTTTAAATAAATAAATAAATAGTCTCCATTTATTTGTGACGTATATATATATATATATATATATATATATATATATATATATATATATGTGTGTGTGTTTGTGTGTGTGTGTTTGTGTGTGTGTGTGTGTGTGTGTGTGTGTGTGTGTGTGTATGTATATTTGCATGTATGTATATGTTTCCGTGTGTATGTGCACGCGCATGTATGTATATATACATATACATACACAAGTATATATATATATATATATATATATATATATATATATATATATATATATATATATATATATATATATATATATATATATATATATATATATATGTATGTATGTATGTATGTATATATATTTGCCAAGTACTGTTTGACTATAGAATATTCGCGTTCGTCACACGCGAGATTAAAACTGAAACCCAAAACAAACGATACAACTGGAACTAGAATTATAGATTAAAAATAAACTGGTTGAAATTTTTACTTGGATGCTGACAACAAATTGATCTGCTGACGATTAACCCAAGCTTCTCTTCTCCAAAAATCGCTCGAAGAATTGAACTCCGCAAAGTATAAATACTCCTATGCCGTGTTTCTGTCATATGGTACCTATTTACATCTAGAAGACTGCGCCATATAAAAGTTAAAAACTTTGATCAGTGATAAGATATGAACTGGCACTGATGCTTCCCTTTCAAGGTCTGATGTAATGTTTTTATCATATGAGCCCTGTTATATATGTCAGATTATGTAATTTAAATGTTAATTGTGATGACCAGCGAGGAAATGCGAACTGGCATCGACGTTACTGTTTTTTAAGACTGTTGTTTAATATGGATCATTTAAATGCGAAGTCCTTTGGCCAGTGACAGAATACGATTTGGCATTGCTGCTACTGTGTCTACCACTCGTGTGAGATTTCTATCATGTGACAGCTATTTACAACAATCAGACTGGATCAAATAAAAGTTAATTGTGTTGCTCACTGATAAAATACGAACTGGCATCGATGTTATTCTTTCTAAGACTGATGTGAGCTTTTGGTCATTTAAAAGTTAAGTGCGTTTGCCAGTGAGACAATAGGAATTGGCATCGCTGCTACTGTTTCTAAAACTGTTGCAGAGTTTCTGTCGTGTGGCACCCATTTACATCTAGCAGACTGGTCCAAATAAAATTTAATTACATCAACCAGTCACAGTACGAACTGACATCGCTGCCACTGTTTCTATGACCGATGTGAGATTTCTGTCATATGGCACCTATTTACATTAAACAGACTGGAACACTTAAAACTGAACTGTGGTGGATAGTGGCACAATACAAACTACCAACATCGTGGCTGTTTCTCCAGCATCGATGTTAATGTTTCATCTCGGCTATTTAGGTTTACAATTGGTTGAGTAAAAAATGCTGAAACTAAGTTACTCCTGAAGCCTCAAAGTGCAATGCTTCTATCCAATGAGTTTATTTACATTTAGTAGATGGGGCAATGATCGATGACTCATTACAAATTACCAATAGTTTGGCTCTTTCTCCAGCTAGCGTATCTTCTTTGCTATTCAAGTTTTCAATCGGTTGAAATAACTGAAAATTTTTCTACCCTCGAAGTTAGAATAACTGAAACTTAGTTACCATCGAAGCAGCAAAACCACTTATTTATTTATTTATTTATTTATCTATTTATTTATTCATTTATTTATTTATTCATTTATTTATTTATTCATTTATTTATTTATTTATTTATTTATTTATTTTTGTAGATGACATCTTGTCAATGTGGCGTCCTGTCAGTTCGACGTCCTGTTAATTGGACGTCGGCTAATTCATCTCCGGTCAATTTGTTGTCGTCAACTCACGTCCAAGTCAATTGTTGCTAGTATCCATGTCATTTGAAAATATGAAAGTAACATCTTTACTTTCGAAAAAAATTTCTTATATATTTAATGCAGGGAATATCAAAAGCCCAACTAGAAAACATTCATTTGTGAAAATATAACAAAAAATATTTGTTAATGCCTAATGTTATCTACTTCTTTCGGTAAGTACGAAAGATAACTTCTGACATGTTTCATTCTTTTTATAACTTCATCAACTTTTTTTATAACATCTTTTTTTATAACTTAAATACACTGGTAGAAGTTGTGATAGAAGAATCTCTCAGTTAAATTTGTGAGGCTGTATCTATGTTGGTGTATACATACATAATTGTTTAAAGACTATGTTAAGCAGAAACGTCTCACAATTGCAAAAACAAATAAATGAAAACTAACAAGACAATAATTAATATAAGTATTAAAATATTTCTTATGTAGGGAGTATTAAAATAATTTGCCAATCGATTTTGATTTGCATTTTTATTGTTTTATAACCAAAATCAATAATTTCATTTTGAACACATTGTAATTATATTCGAATTTAAATGGACGATTCGTCGTTGGTGAAGAAACACTGACCACTTTACATATAATAATGATTTCAAGCTGGCACCTGTGTAACTAATGCTATTTACCAGAGTTAGTGACAAAAGTCTACACATTCTCTTCTGTTTTCTCATTGCAGCAAAAATGGAAACCTTAGTTGACATCGCTCTATAGTGTTCGAGATATATTACATCTAAAACACATAGAGCGAAATATTATATGACAAGTAAAAGTTTCATTCATTGATTTCTTTCGTAATTAAAATTAAGGTTTTACGGAGATGTACTTGCATAGCAAGTGACCTGATCTGAGATCGTGTGCTGGAACGAAAACAATTGCAGCGTGGAAGGTGTTTATAAGCCATTTAAGAAACACACAAAACCGTTAGATTCACTTCAACATTTAAATTTAATTTGCCAAAATATTTTCGTCGTTTTGAGACCGCGACCTGTTCACTGACACAATTCTGTGCTGCATCTGAGAAAGTAACAGTTAGTTCATGATATATATGTACGTATGTATGTGTGTATGTATGTATGCTAGCCATATTTTTTTTAAACTGCATAAGTGAAAGAATGTATATGACTGTGAAAAGGAAGAGAAGCAGGTTTAGTAGAGTAGATGATTAAATACCTGTTTTTTCCCTTTATGTATTTAAATGTCAGGGCGGCGAGCTTGTAGAATCTTCAGGAAGCCAGACAAAATGCTTTGTGGTATTTCGCCCGTCCTTACGTTCTGAGTACAAATTCCGTCAAGGTCGACTTTGCATTTCAACCTGTTGGGGGTCGATGAAATAAGTACCAGTTACGCACAGGGATCGATGTACTTGACTTATCCTTCCCCCGAAATTGCTGTTCTTGGGCCAAAATTTAAAACAATCGGGCGTCTAACAGGCAGAATCGTTAGAACGCCGAGCAAAATGCTTAACGGCATTTCGTCTCTGTTTACGTTCTGAGTTCAAATTTCGCCGAGGTGGACATTGCCTTTCGTCCTTTCGGAGTCGATGAATTCCTCCGACCAAATTTCAGGTCTTGTGCCTAATTTAAGAAGATTATTCTTCTTATTGTTGTTGTTGTTGTTATTATTATTATCATTAAAATCAAAATTAAAAGAAGAGTGCCATTCTTATCTAGTGAACGATATTTCGACATCTTGTGTATCTTCAACTGGTTCAAAAAATAAATTTGTCAATCTACTTCATTTTGGTTAATATAGAAAGGACTGAGGTAACTCCTCCTGAAGATATAGAGTCAAAATTAAAAGAAGAGAGCCAGATTGTGTTCATTTCTCGGGTATCGGCCTTCTATGACACATGTGGGTCTTGTTCATTTTGTTGGATATTTACAGTATAAGTTTATTCTTCTATGTTTTGTGAGGGGTGTTTCATAGTGTGTGTATATCTGTATGTATCTAACTCTTAAATGAATTATTTAACAGTATTTATCATTATCTGTCCGCTCGGTTTTGTCTACGATGTACTACGATGCCAGTTGTTCACTACCAGTGAATTAAGGTAACACACCTTATTTTTCAAACACCACCCGGAGTATTCGAGCGGCTCCAAGCAGTGTTGTTCCACCCTTATTGCTCCCCCTATTTGTTCCATGTACTATTATTATTATTATTATTATGATTATTATTATTATTATTATTATTATTATTATTATTATTATTATTATTATTATTATTATTATAATTACTTTCAATAAAACGGAATAGGTTATTATAGTTATTATTGATTATAGCAAATATCCGAAAACCTGGAACTAATTGATTGAAATGTCAACTTTAATCATTGAACAGGTCAGCAATCGTCTTGTGTGTTAAGACAATGTCTAGACAATAACCCTTCTTTTCAAAAATGTTAGGCTATGTGTGTGTGTGTGTGTGTGTGTGTGTGTGTGTGTGTGTGTGAGTGTATGATTTCTGACTTTATATCATTTTATTTGCTAATATAAAGTCAGAAACCATGGTCCATGAGATAAATGTTTTTATTTTTCATTCCCTTCAAAATTAATCCCTAATATTGGTTTGAATTTTGGCTATTCCTTCTAGCGTGCCGGGTATCCTATGATGGATACCTCTTATGTGTTTAAATGTAAACTGTATTTATATGAATAAATAATATAGAGTCTATTGACTAATTGTTCTACACGCTAGGCCACTGGTAGTAAAAGTTTCTAAAATGCGTATATGTATGCATATATATACATAAACACACATACATATATATATGTATATATATACATAGGTATACGTAAACCTACATATATGCATATATATATACATATATATAAACATATATATATATATGTATATATATATATATATATATATATATATATATATATATATATACATATATATATATATATATATATATATATATATATATATATATATATATATATATATATACATATATATATATATATATATACATATATATATATATACACATATATATATATATATATATATATATACATATATATATATATATATATATATATATATATATATATATACATATATATATATATATATATATATATATATATATATATATATATATATATGTATATATATATATATATATATATATATATATATATATATATATATATATATATATATATACATAGGCGCAGGTGTCACTGTGTGGTAAGTAGCTTGCTCACAAACCACACGGTTCCGGGTTCAGTCCCCCTGCGTGGCACCTTGGGCAAGTGTCTTCTGCTATAGCCTCGGGCCGACCAAAGCCATGTGAGTGAATTTGGTAGACGGAAAGTGAAAGAAGCCCGTCGTATATGTATATATAGATGTGTGTGTGTGTGTGTGTGTGTGTGTGTGTGTGTGTGTGTGTGTGTGTGTGTGTGTGTGTGTGTGTGTGTATGTTTTTGTGTCTGTGTTTGACCCCCATCATCGCTTGACAACCGATGTTGGTACGCTTACAACCCTGTAACTTAGCGGTTTGGCAAAAGAGACCGATAGAATAAGTACTAGGCGTACAAAGAATAAGTACTAGGCGTACAAAGAATAAGTACTAGGGTCAATTCGTTCGACTAAAGTCATGCCCACAGTCAAATGACTGAAACAACTAAAAGAATAAAAAGAAGAACAAAGAATATATACATATATCATCATCATCATCATCATCATCGTTTAACGTCCGCTTTCCATGCTAGCATGGGTTGGACGATTTGACTGAGGACTGGTGAAACCGGATGGCAACACCAGGCTCCAGTCTGATTTGGCAGAGTTTCTACAGCTGGATGCCCTTCCTAACGCCAACCACTCAGAGAGTGTAGTGGGTGCTTTTACGTGTCACCCGCACGAAAACGGCCACGCTCGAAATGGTGTATTTTATGTGCCACCCGCACAAGCCAGTCCAGGGGCACTGGCAACGATCTCGCTCGAAAATCCTACAGGAGCCAGTCAGGCGGTACTGGCAACGGCCACGCTCAAAATGGTGCATCTCATGTGCCACCCGCACAAGAACCAGTCCAGGGGCACTGGCAACGATCTTACTTGGCTTGCCGGGTCTTCTCACGCACAGCACATTTCCAAAGGTCTCGGTCAGTAGTCATCGCCTCGGTGAGGCCCAATGTACGAAGGTCTTGCCTCACCACCTCAGCCCAGGTCTTCCTGGGCCTACCTCTTCCACGGGTTCCCTCAACTGTTAGGGTGTGGCACTTTTTCACGCAGCTATCCTCCTCCATTCTCACCACATGTCCATACCAGCGCAATCGTCTCTCTTGCATGCCACAACTGATGCTTCTAATGTTCAGCTTTTCTCTCAAGATACTTACACTCTGACGGGTATTCACATTGACATTACACATCCAACGGAGCATACTGGCTTCATTCCTTGCGAGCTTACGTATGTCCTCAGCAGTTACAGCCCATGTTTCACTGCCATGTAGCATGGTTGTTCGTACGCATGCGTCATACAGTCTGCCTTTTACTCTGAGTGAGAGTCCCTTTGTCGCCAGCAGGGGTAAGAGCTCTCTAAACTTTGCCCAGGCTATTCTTATTCTAGCAGCTACACTTTCAGCGCACCCACCCCCACTACTAACTTGGTCGCCTAGATAGCGGAAGCTATCGACTACTTCTAGATTTTCACCCTGGAATGAGATAGAAGTTGTTTCCTGTTTGTTTGCAGTCTTTATTGCACCTGAACATCTGCCACAAACAAAAACTAACTTGCTAGTTAACCTGCCTTTGATGTTGCTACACCTCTTATGTGTCCATAGCTTGCACCGGGTACATCTTATAGAGTTACTACCTACTCCTTTTCTACATACTGAGCAGGGCCATCTACCTGAAGGGGTTTGTGTTTTATCTACCTTCATACTTATTAGGATTTTGGTTTTAGCTAGGTTGACTCTAAGGCCCTTCAATTCTAGACCTTGCTTCCACACCTGAAACTTCTCCTCTAGTTCTGATAGTGACTCCGCAATTAGGGCAAGGTCATCAGCATAGAGGAGCTCCCAGGGGCAACCTGTCTTGAACTCCTCTGTGATTGCCTGGAGGACTATGGTAAATAAGAGGGGGCTGAGGACGGAACCTTGGTGGACCCCTACCTGTACCCGGAATTCATTGCTGTACTCATTTCCAACCCTCACCTTACTGGCAGCATCTCTGTACATGGCTCGCACAGCTCTCACTAACCATTCTTCTATCCCAAGTTTCCTCATTGACCACCAGATAAGGGATCGGGGGACCCTGTCAAAGGCTTTCTCCATGTCAACGAAAGCCAGGTACAGATGTTTATCCTTAGCTAGGTATTTCTCCTGCAACTGTCTCACTAGAAATAAGGCATCAGTAGTGCTTTTACCTGGCACGAACCCAAACTGCATCTCATCTAAATTGATTCGCTCCCTAATTAGTTGGGCTATGACCCTCTCTATAACTTTCATAACCTGATCTAACAGCTTGATGCCTCTGTAATATATATATATATATATATATATATATATATATATATATATATACACATACACACACACACACACATATATATAGATAAATACATATATATATATGCATGTACGCATATGTACACACACACTTACATGCATGCGCACATATACATAGATATCTAAGCAAAGAGAAAGAGGAGAGAGCGAGAGATAGAATGAGAGAGAGAGAGAGAGAGAGAGAGAGAGAGAGAGAGAGAGAGAGAGAGATAGAGAGAGAGAGAGAGAGAGAGAGAGAGAGAGAAGAAGTGAGATATCTTAATTAATTGAACATACTTCATTCTGAAGAGTCAATCACTTTTCCTTTTCTGTTATCATGCTAAACTGCATTCCTGATCGATATTCATATTCAGCTCTCGATGTTTGACCTTTTAGCAGTTTAAATTTCCCTTCAGATGTAGCTATTGTAGTTTTTGAAGCAGATGAAATTACCAATATCACATTAAGTATGCGACATTGATAATGTTTGCATTATTGATACGTTTCTGACACAATATTTGAATTTTGTTTTACTCGTGCGGCGCCTTTGCACGTCAGCAGATAGATCTTCCACCATCTGTATATTCTTCAGACCAGCGATTCGAATTAGTTTGGTGCAGGAATCGAGTATACGGCATCTTTGAGCAGAAATAACTGCGAAATATCGATATCTGTCGTTCTCGTTCACCTCCAAGGCGCTTTATTTCGCCTAGGTTTGTCGTATACGGTGAATCTTTTTATCACTCTACTTCTTTGAAAGGATCTATTCTGGACGAAATGCCGCAGCCTAAAAGCGTTTAGCAACAAACATCCCCATTAAATATCTGACTTTGATTATTTATGCGTGTATGTGTATGCATATTTGTATATTTGTGTTTGTTCTCCACCAACACTTGACAACGACATTTGTATTTTATTTTACGTCCCTGTAACTTAGTGGTTCGGCAAAAGAAACAAATAGAATAAGTACCGAACTTCAATAATTAAGTACACCTCAAGTATATTCTCAACGTTGTTTCATTCAAAATCGATTAAAAGCAAAGTTGATGTCAAGAATGAAAAGGAAAACAATACTGTAAAATAAATATACCTCAACAATAAGTTGTCATACCAACACAGGATACGGTGCGAAAGCTTCCAATGTCTGCGATAACAAACAAACCATTTATTAGAAAAGCTTGGATCTGAAGATGACCAGGATATCTGTGTTATTTCGTATTCTTTAACGAGGTTTTATTTGTACAATGTATAACAATAATATATTGAAATAGTCTTTTGAACACATTCAAAGCATATAAACAAATTCAAACATAAAAAAACAATAATGAATACATACTTTAATTATTTTATTTCATTTATTTCATGAACATCACTTGAGAAGCAATCTTTGTATCTATACTGTTTATTTCAGGAAGATCTAACTCATTTAATATACAACAACAAATGTAATAGAATAAACAATGACAACGACTGTGAAAACAAATCGTGTTAAGAAATGCATTTATAATAGACTCCTAAAGCGGTGTTCGTTTGATTTTGATTAATTTGCTTCAAATTCTCAGAAGTCATTCCACATTCTTCTACGTAATGAACACAGACGTTTCCTCCTGGGTTTTTCGCGAGAAAGTTGTTTTTCTGCTTGGCTTTTAAACATAGAATTAAATGAGAATGAAGTATCACAAGACAATAATTAAAAAAAAAAACAAAAAAAAACAGAAAAAGAAAATCATTTTAGTTCTTGATATTTCAATGTTGTTGAGTCCAAATTGGTATTGTTTTCTGACTACAAATATTGGTTTCAAATGTTGGCACAGGGCCAGCAATTTCGAGGGATGTGGTAGGTCGATTACATCAACCCAAGTGTTCAACTGGTACTTATTTTATCAACTCCGAAAGGATAAAAAGCAAGGTCAACCTCAGTGGTATTTGAACTCAGAACTTCGACGGACAAAATGTTGCTACGCATTTTGTCAGACCTACTAACGGCTGCTTTTCCATCGTTAAATAGTGGTTTCAAAATTTTAGCAAAGGCCAGTAAATTCGGTGGAGGGGATCAGTCGATTACATCAACCTCGTTGTTGAACTGGTACTTATTTTATCGACCTGGGAAGGATGAAAGTCGAAGTCGACAACGCTGACACTTGAACTCAAAACGTAAATACAGACCAAATGAACAAGAATTTCCAGGATATTTGCATATCTATTAAGAACTAGTATAAACTCACGACTCTCTGATACTCCTCTTTTTCTACAAAATTTATTTCTTACTGGCTTCAGCCATTACATTGTGATCATGTTAGGGTAGACACTTAAATGATTTTAGTCGAAGAAATCAACTCCATTACATTCTCTCGTTAAAGTCTGGTTTGGTTGGTGCTTATTTATCGGTATCTTTTACCGAACCGTAAAGTTACAGGGACGTACACAAACCAGTACCGGTTGCCAAGCAGTGGTGAAGGTAGGGGGAGGCACAAACACAGACACAAAGACACAGGAATACACACAGAAAAACACACATATATACACACTCATATATACATACACATATAACTCCTGGGTTTAGGTAGAAGAAAGAAAATACAGGAGGATCAGATAAGGATATTCTGAAAAGAAACAACGATTCCCCTCCTGCTCCTCCTCTCCTCCTCCCCCAACTCACTCCTCCTCTTCCTCCTTCTCCTGTGTCAGTGGAGTGCTCAGCCACACCACTTGCACGTTAATTTTACGAGCAAGCTGTTCCGTTCATCGTATCAGCTAGGACCCACGTCGTCGTAACCGACGGAGTGCTGCTATATACATACATACATACATATATATATATATATATATATATATATATATATATATATATATATATATATATATATATATATATATATATATATATATATGTATATATATATATATATATATACACGCACACATACACACACTATTCTTACATTATTGACTGTGACTTCGAAGTTTCGGCCACTTAAGCCATCGTCAAACTATCTACTCATATATATATTTGTGCATATACATACATATATATGTGTGTGTGTGCTTCTATATATTTATGTATATATACATCCATACGCACACGAACACCTACGCATATGTATACAGGCATACAAATATTTATGTGTGTGTCTATGTATGTATATATATATATCCAGTAGCCGTGACTAATCGCTAAATCCACAAGTTTTTTTTTTTATCCCCTCTCTCTTTATTTCCTCATATTCCTTTCTGTTGGAGAGCGTAGGCTCGAAATGTAAAAAAATGTCTCACTTACCCGAGCATCAAACTAATACACCTGCTTGATGTTCATACACCTGTCTTTGTCTTTTGTTTATCTGTAAATTTCAACTACATACATACATACATACATACACACACATACACACACACACACACACACACATACATACATACATACACACACACATATATATATATATATATATATATATATATATATATATATATATATATATATATGTAAACTTCATTATACATAAATACGTCGCACTCGTACACCACACAAACACACACACTCAGATACACATACATATATAATATAGACGTGCCTTTTGTTCTTACCACTCATACTTTGGGTGCAGTGAATTGGAATGTTTTGAGTTCAACATGCCAGACTCTATTATTTATGTGAAATTGTGAGATCGGCTTTTGTAAGTAATTAAACGGTTAAGGTCCGCTGAATATTAACTGGCACATAAACCGAATTTACCTTATCAAGCACAATGGAAACATTCAGATTATTTAAGTAATGAATAAGGGATGGTTTATGGTTTATAAACGAATTACGAGTTTTTGCTGTTATATTGCCACAAAGCCAAGAATTTGTGTAGGGAGGTATTGGTTCCATCGAATTTCTTATATTGAAACCAACCACGCTTTTTCATCACACCAGGAAGTTGGGTTGCAAATAGCTAAGTCCATCTCAAGCGATTTAGACACACACACACACACACACACACACACACAGATATGAGTGAAGGATCAAGCGAAAGATGTGAGCACTCAGCATGTTTTGTAGGAGTTACACGTATTTTTAATGGCAACTCCAAATGCTAGGAGCATCTGACGACATAGACGCGTCCCGCACACCTTTGAAACTTTAAGTCAAAAGGTGCTAGTTCAAACTACTATACTATCAATCAATCAATCAATCTATCTATCTATCTATCTATCTATCTATCTATCTATCTATCTATCTATCTATCTATCTATCTAATAATATAAATAATATATATTTATATGAATATATGAGTACAGGACATCACCAACAGTAAACATGAAATACGAAAACAAATGAGTTAAATACGCAAATAACGAGAGAGAAAAAAATAGCAAACAAGACAAGTATTACAAAGAAAACAAACAACGACTCTTCATCAGTTGTCACTCTCTATCTACTCCCCATTTCGAACAATCAAAGACAATATGAGTCTTCGAAGACAGATGCTTCCATAAATACCAAGATAAAATTTTGTATTTATGGAGGGTCAAAGTTAGGAACAAAAACAGGACAGTAGGGACATACAGGGAAACCGAACGAAAGCAAACATGGATGAACTAGAGAAATTTAAAACTATGTTGGAAAATAATGTAAAACGTATCCCAATCCCCAGAAGAAGTTATACACAGAACTGAGAGGAAGACCGTCTTATATTAGACTCTATCATTAAAATTTTTTTAAATAGAATATTCTCTGCGGAAAACATAGAGAAATGCCTACGGGCGATATGGCAGCGACCGCCCTGTAAATGGTCTCAGATTTAGGCCCAGGGCCAAGAATTACAAGGGTGACTGGCGGGATTACTTGATATCAACGGCCCCAGTACGGCCCCACTGCTTACTTGGGACACTTTGGTCTGTCACCAGCGAGAGATGAAATGTTAAGTCGACTGCTGACTTGATTTGAACGCAGGCGATAGAGAGGCATAAATGTAAGATAACTTCATCTGAACAAAGACAAAAAACAAAAAAGAAGACAAAACGGATCTTTTTTAAAACGGGGGCCACATTTTTCATTAACAAAACACTTTGAAACTTGGAACACTGGTAGAATGTGTCATATAAAACATCTTTTTCTCTTAGTCTTCTTTAAAAAAAAAAGAAATCCATAAGTTATTCCATGTTAAAGTTGTATTTCTGTAATTTCAACCAATCACTGACGTCCATTCAGCCGATATACATTAAGTGCCGACTACATAAACAAACAATTCTGAAACAATTAACCCTAACCCTAACATTAACCCTAACCCTAACCCTAGGATTAGGGTTAGGGTTAGGGTTAGGGTTAGGGTTAAAGCAAATTTAAAATGAAAAACGCAAATAAAACGAAGGTATGGAGATTAAATACGCTTTACATCGCTTAATCAGCCAAAGGAGTAAATGTAAACAACTGAATACTTGTCAGTGATTGGTTGAAATTATCGAAATAAGACAATTTTTTACATGAAATAAATTCGAATACAAAAATATTTTTCTGTTCTTTTACACAAAATAGATAAGTATACGAAGTTTGAAAGTCTTTCCGTACCAAAAACACTACGTAAAACATTAATGAAAAATGTGGCCCCCGTTTTAAAATAGATCTGACAAAACGATCAAGTAAATATCTAACTTTCTATTTCTGTTGCGAGGGCAGACGGTTTTTTTTCTTTTAACCGTTAATATAAGATCAACTTAAAACAATCATGTAAAAAAACGAAGAGACTGGCAGAGAGAGTGGGAGAAAAATACAGAGAAAGAGAGAGAGAGGAGAGAGAGAGAGAGAGAGAGAGAGAGAGAGAGAGGGAGGTGGGGGATGGGCGGTCTGATCGTATCGAAAGAAAAGTAGCATAATTCCTTCTCAATTATATAACCTTTAACATTCGTATATTGATAATATTAAGCAATCAATATACCCTCTCTCTCTCTTTCTCTCATATATATATATATATATATATATATATATATATATATATATATATATATATATATATATATGTATGTATGTATATGTGTATATATATATATATATGTATGTGTGTATATTATATACACGCATATAACAATTTATATAGCCCATACATCCGTTCATCTCTCTCTCTCTCTCTCTCTATATATATATATATATATATATATATATATATCTTACTGTTTATACCAGGTTGGACATGGGAACTATACACACACACACACGTATATGTATATATATATATATATATATATATACATCAAGATTAACTTGGATAAATTTATTAAGCTTAAACCGTAACATTATAATATAATTATATCATATTTTATTATATTATACTTTAAATTATACTATATCTCGATTTATGTTATTTCGTTGCACCGAAATTGCCTCACTTTTGTGATACGCTTATATATTGATTACTACAGCAGCAGAAATTGTCCATACACAATTTTAAACATTCTAACACAGAGGAATCATCTGTAGTGTAAAGCTCGCGACACTGCTTCTGGCTGACTGTAACACCTGACAATACATCGCAACGGCGTTGTCCATGTCATCGCCGAACCACACACACGCACGCACACACACACACACACACACACACACACACACACACACACACACACACACACACGCGCATGCACACGCACACAGCGCGCGCATACCCGTAAGCAAGCACACTCGCTCGCACATTGTGTACGATTAATCATTGAGGTTAAATATTTACAATTCGCGGTAGACTTACGATATGCCTCTGGCTTAGAAAAGAAAAAGAAACGAAAAAGAAAAAAAAATCATTTGACGGAACCCATACATACATTTATAAACGTACATACACACTCACACGTACGTGGATGCGTACATATATAACATGTACACATACATAGACACACGCAGTGTAGACAGATAGCCGACAACTCATGAAGGGTCCTTTCTCTGTGTTTGTCCTGTTTTCCATTTTTTTCTCTTCTCGTTGTTTACGTATTTAACTCTTCGTTTACGTATCTCATGTTGTTTACACCGTTTGTGACGTCCTGTACCCATATATGCATATACACATATTATTATCATTAATTATATATTTATTATTATTATTAATTTTATATGTATATATATATATATATATATATATATATATATATATATATATATATATATGTATATATATATATATGTATATATATATGTATATGTATATATATGTATATATCTATATATATGTATATATATATATATATATATATATATATATATATATACGATATGTGTTGTGTGTATACGGACATTACCACACGTATGTATGTATTACAAGGTATATATTACGCGTGTAGTTTATACTTATTTTTATTCTTTTAGCGAACCACTAAGTTACGTAGAGGTAAACAAACTAACCCCAGTTGTCAACTGGTTGAGGAACGAACACAAAACTCCATTACACATACACACACATACATTCGTGCATACATCTATATATACATGCATATGTATATTATATACACGTGTGTGCGCGCGTGTGCATGTGTTTGTGTCCCCCATTACATATTGACAATCAGTGATGTTGTCATCACGCGCCCGTACTTAGCGGTTCAGCAAAAGTGACGATAGAATAAGTCCCAGGCTTTAAAGAAAATAAGTCTTGTAGTCAATTCGTTCGACTAAAATCCTCCAAAGCGGTACTCCAGCATGGCCGCAGTCCCTTTTATGTCACCCGAGAAGCTTCTACGTGGGCGCTTGGTTTGTTAGAACTAGCAAGATCTCCCCCCTCTCATGCTTCTCTGCTCTTCTTTTTCCTACCTTAAAAAAAAAAGAAAAAAAGACATCCTCTCTAAGATAATCCTGGGTGACATACTTAAAATTATATGAGATGGTCATGGCTGGAGCGTTATCCATCACAGTTCTTCACGTTGAGGTTAGACGCAGGATTAAGCTGAAATGGCAACAACAACAACAACAACAATCTACATGCGGTAAGGTGCAGGCGGGACTGAATGTTAAGATGCTTGCTTTCCTACCAAATGGGTCTGGGTTTAGTCCCACTGCGTGGCACCTTGGGCAAGTATCTTCTACTATAGACGCGGACCGGCCAAAACCATGAGAGTGGATTTGGTAGATGGAAACTGAAAGAAACACCTATGTATGTGTGTGTGTGTGTGTGTGTGTGTGTGTGTGTGTGTGTGTGTGTGTGTGTGCATGTGTGTGTATGTATGTGTGTCCCTTTGTGTCTATGTATGTCCCATATCACCATTGGTGTTTGTGTGTTTACATCCCGTAACCTACCGGTTCGGCAAAAGAGGCCGATAGAATAAGTACTAGTCTTTAAAAAATGGAATAAGTACTGGGTTCAGTTGATTCGACTAAACGTTCTTGAAGACGATGCCCCAGCATGGCCACACTGTAGTGACTGGAACAATTTTTTGAGATGATATTTCGTTTTCAAATTCCGCCAGGTCGACTTTGCCTTTCATCCTTTCGGAGGGTCGATAAATTAAGTACCAGTTGCGTACTGGGTCGATCTAATCGACTGGTCCCCTTCCCCAAAATTTCGGGCCTTGTGCCTGAAGTAGAAAAGATATCTCATTTTATTTATTTATTTATTGTTTATTTTGTCACCATTCTGAGTTCATATCCAGCTGAAATAGTTTTATGTTTCATCCCTTTGGGGACTGATAAAAATCAATTCTGGTGTTTATTTAATCGGCAGTTTCTCTCACAACGTTTGTGGCTTTGTGAATGAAATATGTGACTATGCAAATAATAAGGGTTAAGTGTATAGCGAGATAGCGACAAACAAAGAAAAAAAAAAAGGAAAAAGAAAAAAAAAAGGGAGAAAGAATAGTAAAAGAAACAAAAAGAAAAAATAGAAAACGTGAAAAAAAAAAGAAGTGTTCTGTGTTTAGTTCCGTTTAATGCTGTCACGCTTCAATTAAATCTTCTCGCATTCAACCTTCTGCCGTTGCCGGAAATACAAAAAAAAGAATTATTTACTGGATCCTGTTTAATCGACTATTTCCCTCTCTTAGAAATTTGTGAATTATGCGAGTAAATGAATAAACAAACAAACAAACAAACAAACCGATAAAGAAATGAACGAAAAGTAAACAGAAATTAACGTATTTGTTTTAAATCTAATGAGGGGTCTGACTTGGTGGTTTGTTGTTCTGCTGGAAATAGTAGCGAAATATGGTTCACTCTATGCTTACTCTTTTACTCTTTCACTTGTTTCAGTCATTTGACTGCGGCCATGTTAGAGCACCGCCTTTTAGTCGAGCAAATCGACCCCAGGACTTATTCTTTGTAAGCATAGTACTTATTCTATTGTTCTCTTTTGCCGAACCGCTAAGTTACGGGGACGTAAACACACCAGCAACGGTTGTCAAGCGATGTTGGGGGACAAACAGAGACACACAAACATACACACACACATATATATATGTATATATATATATATATATATATATATATATATATATATATATATATATATATATATATATATATATATATATATGCGACAGGCTTCTTTCAGTTTCCGTCTACCAAATCCACTTACAAGCTTTGGTCGGCTCGAGGCTATAGTAGAAGACACTTGCCTAAGGTGCCTCACAGTGGGACTGAACCCAGAACCATGTGGTTCGAAAGCAAGCTACTTATCACACAGCCACTCTTACGTCTTGTAGAGCTTTTATAAATGAAAAGCCGTATTGAATGATATAGTTTCATATTATGGTATGCTATGAATAAGAGAGAGAGGGAGTTTGAACGAACGAGAGAGAGATAGAGAGCATGTATATATGCAGACATAGGTATGTGTGTGTGTGTTTGTGTGTGTTATTATGTCCCAGTAACCTAGCGGTTCGGCAAAAGAAGCCAATAGTATAATTAGCAGGCTTATATGTTTCTTACAATGTTTTCATTACTCAATTACAGGAGTCGCTTGAAACGGCCATAACGAATTGACACCTGCACATCTTTGTTACCCATATATATATATATATATATATATATATATATATATATATATATATATATATATATATATATAAATGAGTAACAAAGAGGTACAGGTGTCAATTCGTTACGGCCGTTTCAAGCGACTCTTCTAATTGATTAATGAAAACATTGTAAGAAACAGTTCTCGTTACATGACCGTATAGACTTCAAACAAAAAGGATACAAACATTTTCTTAAGATATTCACATCAATAATGAAACTCAAATTATTTAAACTGTTTCTAGTAAGGTGCTTCAGTTTAAGTACCTAATTCAACGGAATATTCATTATATACATATATGGCGTATTTAACATCATCATCATCATAGTCATTTAGCCGTTCATTTTGCCAAGGTTGCATCGGACAGCCGGAATTCGTTAAGACATAATTTCTACGGCCAGATGCTCTTTCTGTCGCCAACCCTCACTTGCTTCTCAGCAAAGTTAAGTTTTCTTATGGCCAAGTACTGGAAGCGAACGATACCGCTTGTTATGAGAGTGACACTCGTTTACAACTAACACCAGATGTGAAGGCAAACAGATACGCGTACACGCAAACGTATATACATACATAATCCCGCGTGCGCGTGAACGGGCACACACAGACAAACAGACAGACAGACAGACACACACACACACACACACACACACACACACACAGAGGACTTCTAGTCTTGCTAATGCAATCCATTCACAATATGTAGGTCGTCAGTGAGCTATTATCGATGGCACTTGCCAAATGTACGCCTCTGTGGGATTGAACACGAAACCTCGGGATTTCAACAATCGTACTGATAGGATTAAACAATTGATTTTTCTCGATCAAAGTACGTAAGACGTATGTATTTCATAGAGACGGGAACACTGAAATGCAAAGCCCACAAGTCAGCAAGATTTGGGCCCAGAACATATTTCTTAAGAAATTTCATTACGTTTCTTTTAATACGGGGGCCATCTCTTTTCTACTCTAGGCACAAGGCCCGAAATTTTTGAGGAGTGGGTCAGTCGATTAGATCGACCCCAGGACGCAACTGGTACTTAATTTATCGACCCCAAAACGATAAAAGGCAAAGGCAAAGTCGACCTCAGCGGAATTTGAACTCAGACCATAAAGACAGACGAAATACCTATTTCGTTATTGCCCACAAGGGGCTAAACATAGAGGGAACAAACAAGAACAGACGAACGGATTAAGTCGATTACATCGACCCCAGTGCGTAACTGGTACTTAATTTATCGACCCCGAAAGGATGAAAGGCAAAGTCGACCTCGGCGGAATTTGAACTCAGAACGTAACGGCAGACGAAATATCGCTAAGCATTTCGCCTGGCTTGCTAACGTTTCTACCAGCCCACCGCCTTTAGGGGGCCAACTCTTCAACGAACGACAACGGTCCGCTGTATTAGAGGTTCCAGTTACTTTTACTTTTTAATCTGCTTCAATCTGACTAAGCCTTCGAGATCTGTGGTGATGCTATGTTTCTGGATTTTGTTTTCTATAAATGGAGGCGTGGCTGTGCGCTTCCAAACTAGACAGTCCCGTGTTCAGTTGCTATGCGTGTCACCTTGGGTAAGTATCTTCTATTATAGCCATGGTCCGACCGGATCTATTTTAAAACTGGGGCCACATTTTTCATTAATGTTTTACGTAGTGTTTTTGGTACGGAAAGACTTTCAAACTTCGTATACTTATCTATTTTGTGTTATAGAACAGAAAAATATTTTTGTATTCGAATTTATTTCATGTAAAAAATTGTCTTATTTCGATAATTTCAACCAATCACTGACAAGTATTCAGTTGTTTACATTTACTCCTTTGGCTGATTAAGCGATGTAAAGCGTATTTAATCTCCATACCTTCGTTTTATTTGCTTTTTTCATTTTAAATTTGCTTTAACCCTAACCCTAACCCTAACCGTAGGGTTATGGTTAGGGTTAGGGTTAATTGTTTCAGAATCGTTTGTTTATGTAGTCGGCACTTAATGTATATCGGCTGAATGGACGTCAGTGATTGGTTGAAATTACAGAAATACGACAACTTTAACATGGAAAAACTTATGGATTTCTTTTTTTTTAAAGAAGACTAAGAGGAAAAGATGTTTTATATGACACATTCTACCAGTGTTCCAAGTTTCAAAGTGTTTCGTTAATGAAAAATGTGGCCCCCGTTTTAAAAAAGATCCGTCCGACCTAAGCCTTATGGATGGATAAGCAGATGGAAACTGAAAGAAGCTCGTCGTATTCATATATATATGCGCGCGCGTGCGTATGTGTGTGTGTGTGTGTGTCTGTCTGCCTTTGTGCCTGTGTGTGTCAACCAGTGTTGACACTAGGAGTTGGCTTGTTTATGTACTTTTAACATGACGGTTCCGCACAAGAGACCGATAGAATAAGTTCCAGACTCGAAAAGATTAAGTCCTATTGTCGATTCATTCGACTAAAAATTCATCGAGGCGTTGCCCCAGTATGGCCGTAGTCTAATTACTGAAAGTAGTGAAAATAAAAATGAAAGATTAGTTTTAGAGTCCCAAATAAACCCTCATCGATGAGGCAAATAATCAAAGCAATTTCGTTTGTGAAACTGCTCTTTCTAGTAGAAATAACAGCCAAATGATACACGTATCATACACTAACGTCCTAAAAGGGAGTAGAACATTGTGAGTTGTGTAATTCTTGAGGGCCATTAAAACATGGGGCATGGCCTCGGTTAGAACGTTTTTGGTTTTAATGCCTGTTCAATCAATGTTTAAAATAATGTTTAATGCACTTCAATAACAACTGCGAAACTACATCTTTCAAAGCACACTGGCTATATGCTATGAGTATGAGTTGGCAGAATCGTTAGCACGCCGGACACAAATGCCTAGCAGCCTTTCGTTCATCCTTAAGTTCTAAGTTCAAATTCCGCCGAGGTCGACTTTATTTTTTTTATATTTTCGGAGTAGATTAAAAAAGTAACAGTTGAAGACTGGAATCGATGTAATCGACTAGACCCCTATCCTGAAACTGCTGGCTTTGAGCCAAATTGTGAAACCTTGATTAGTTTGGATTAGTAGAGTCGTTAGAGGTCAGATAAAATGTGTTCAGGATCTGTAAAATAAAGTGTTTGTCAAGTACTGGAGTCGTGTTAATCGACCACTTTCACTCTGTAAAATTGCTGGTCATGCACCAAGATTTGAAACCAGGTTTAGAGGGAGGTGCTTTCCTATCTGACCAAGCTCTCATCAATTTCTTCAAGTATTATATGAAGAGGAAGGTGAGAGGAGAGAGAGAGAGAGAGGGCTACTGTCTTCTAGTGTGCTTATCGAAAAAAGGACGAGAGCGACAAGACTGGTGAGGTAGAATGGGTCTACATCGCATATGCTTATCTAAGAGGAAGTGAAGGCGTGTGGCCAGGTGGTTAGTGTATTCGGCTCACGATCGTAAAGACGTGAGTTCAACTACCGGCGGCGCATTGTGTCCTTTATTTTACATTGCCCCAGTCAACTCAGTTGGCACAAATGAGTAGTACCTCTATTTCAAAGGGCAGCCATGTCACATTTATTTTGTAACGATGAACTTCCCAGAGAACTACATTAAGGGTACGCGTGTTTGTACACTGGCCTTCCGCATGCACGTTAATTTGATTGGATCAACTAGAACGCTCATCGTCGCAACTGACGGAGTAGATTTCTTTTTTCTCTAAGCGGAAAGAAATTGGAAGACTTCACATATCTTTTGTGGTATCCTTATTTTTGATCAATGTAAACCTCGTCGTCTTATATTGTTTTGTCTTTTGATGTAGTCCTCAATATCTTGAGCCCTTGAGGCCTATAAAACAAATCACCATTATAATCTGGCAGAATCGTTAGCACGCTGGACGAAATGCTTAGCGGTGTTTCGTCCGTTTTCACGTTTTGAGTTCAAATTCCGCCGAGGTGGCTTTACCTTTCATCCTTTCCGGGTCGATAAAATACATACCAGTTTTACACTGGGGTCGATGTAATCTACTTATCCCCTCCACTGAAATTGCTGGCCTTGCGCCAAAATTTGAAATTCTTATTATAATCTTTGTTTGTAGTAGCAGCAACAGCAGTAGCAGCAGCAGCAGCAGCAGCAGTAGTAGTAGTAGTAGTAGTAGTAGTAGTAGTAG
>NC_142937.1:21778376-21788376 GCF_046866305.1 Octopus bimaculoides
TATATGAATGAAATTAGAAGAAATAATGGAATTGTTATACACACACACACACACACACATATATATATATATATATAAGTACCCTTCATAAAATTTGCTAATATGCCTTGTAGGATAATATATCTATATATCTATACATACACATACAAATATTCACATGTGCTTGTGCAGGCAAATATATGTAATAAATATAAATACTCATGAACAAGCATACCTACAAACGCACACACACACACACACATTATATGTGCACGTACAAAGGGATACATGTATACACTGACTTACCTACATTACAATTTACCAATTGTATAAGCATTCTAAATATTGCCTAAAAACATCGGTCTCACAAGCATATAGCTTGTGAATATAGACACACACACACACAAATATACATAGGGGGTAGCAAGTTCCATGGTGGAGGGGCAGTGCTGACTTGTGAAAATGAATCCTCCGTCAGCTGCCTAATTTGCGGGAAACAAACAAGAATAATAAATTTAAGGTGAATATATTTGAAATTCACTGTGGATGATGAGAACTCCTCATCTATCGGATTTTTCACATGATATGGGCGTTACATTCACAGACACACACACACAGGGTATATATATATATATATATATATATATATATATATATATATATATATATATATATATATATATATATATATATATATATATATATATATATATATATATATATATATATATATATATATGCGCAGGAGTGGCTGTGTGGTAAGTAGCTCGCTTACCAACCACATGGTTCTGGGTTCATTCCCACTGCGTGGCACCTTGGGTAAGTGTCTTCTACTATAGCCTCGGGCCGACCAAAGCCTTGTGAGTGGATTTGGTAGACGGAAACTGAAAGAAGCCTGTCGTATATATGTATATATATATATATATATGTGTGTGTATATGTTTGTGTGTCTGTGTTTGTCCCCCCCAACATCGCTTGACAACCGATGGTGGTTTGTTTAGGTCCCCGTAACTTAGCGGTTCGGCAAAAGAGCCCGATAGAATAAGTACTAGGCATCCAAAGAATAAGTCCTGGGGTCGATTTGCTCGACTAAAGGCGGTGCTCCAGCATGGCCGCAGTCAAATGACTGAAACAAGTAAAAGAGTAAAAGGGTATATATATATATATATATATATATATATATAGGAAGGGCGCTTGTGCGTAGGCATCATTATAGTCGTGTGATTAATCATTTCATTATTGTATTCTTGTAGAAACAGACTGTATTCTGTTGCATTTAATTTCCAAAATAAAAGAGAATTTAAGAAATTAAAATTGTTAATGTTGCTCTGTATTATGAACAAAAATAAACATGAAACTTTATGGAATTTGACTTAGATTACTCTGCGATTATAACAATAACTTTACATCGAAGACCTACGGGCAGTTTGACATCAATTTCATCCCCGGAACGGCAAACAATCTTTTGAGTTTGGAAAACTGACACTATAGAAAGCACATCGCATATATATATATATATATATATATATATATATATATATATATATATATATATATTCACACGCGCAAGTGTATATTAAAAATTTCGCATGTATTCATAAGTGTTTCTGTGTCCGGATGTTGAAATCCCAACGCCTAACTTTAGCGAAAATTTGATTATGTTTATATTCATTGTAGTCGTAATATCCGACCCATCTGCAATTTCGAAAGCCTGTCTAATACGATTTTTCCTCTTATGAAACAGGTAAGTATTACTGGCAGAAAGCAAATCGACTTGGGAGATTCTACCAGGAACAAGTTACGATCTAATCCATTCTAAATTGGAAAAGACAAATGTTAATCAGCATTATATATACATAAATATATTTATGCGTGTGTATATACGCACATATATTAGACAATAACAGAGCTGGAAAATTATTTTCGAAATTATTTTACTGTATATAAGTTGCAGAAACTATGAAATCCACCTTCAGACATTTTCATTTTTCAGCTTGAATATATATTATATATATATATATATATATATATATGTGTGTATATAAACATATATATGCATATGTGTGTATGTATATATATATATATATATATATATATATATATATATATATATATATATATATATATATTTATATACACTACACACAATCTCTTTGTATGTATCAAAAAATTAAAATTATCAGTTTTAATATACATGTATGTTCTGTATATAGATGCACACTCAATGTATATATATATATATATATATATATATATATATATATATATATATAGAATATATATATTTAGGGTATACATATATAAAACAGTATGACATTTATATAAACACCATCTTTCTAATCTGTAGATATGTGTGAATGATGTATATCAAATGCTGCATATATATATATATATATATATATATATATATATATATATGCATAAAATTATATACATTCAATTAATATATATCAGTCATATACCTCAATCACACTGCGTTATAATATATGTTCCTGTATATATATCTCATACAAACACCATTATCACACACACACACAATCTCTCTCTATATATATGTATAGAATCACATTTATTATATAAGTTTGGTAAGATTCAATGCACGAAACTCTTGGCAATTTGCTTCTGCTAAATTTAAATAAAATACATACATATACTCATGTGTTTTGTTCTAGTTCAGTCTGTTTCACCAAGCCTATATATTTATGTATATGATTTTATTCTAATTTCACTGCTTTTATATCTCATTTCAAAATACGTATATATACACGCTGGTTTTGCATATATATATATATATATATATATATATATATATATATATATATATATATATATATAATCATTCTAGTGTTAATCAATCGTCGGCATTCGGACATGCATATGACCCTCTTCAGATGCCGTATAGCTCATCACTGCTATCCACAGTACTCGTACTTTATTTCACCTTCTTCCTCGGTTACTATTTTTGATTTAACATCGGTGCTTGATGAAATACATTATATGTGTACGTACACAAACATTTTATATATATATATATATATATATATATATATATATACACACACACGAGGGGTGTATGATAAGTCTTGAGCCTCAAAAAAAAGCAAAATATGGTACAAGACTTCTGACGAAGGCTAAAAACTTTTCACCCCCACCTCCTGTATATATATATATATATATATATATATATTTAGAGAGAGAGATAGATAGATAGATAGATAGATAGATATTTAAAGAAATGTGCACCTTCCTTCTTATACCTGTGTGTATAGTTCAGCTTTATCTAGAAAGCTTGGTTAACCTAGCATATATGAAACGATCAAGGAACCACGTGGTTAAGGACTCGCTCATATCTGATACCTTATATAAAATTGCATCTTGGTATAAAATACATATTTTAAAAAATTAACTTTAAATATATACCATTTGAAAAATATTTTAAGTTCTACATAGTGTTATAGCCATTTCTTTATATACATACATGTGTGGCTGTACAGACACACACACACACACACACACAGAAACATGTTGCATATGCTTCCTTGCATGTTTGCATCTGAGTGTGTACCCACGTTAAAATGTGAAAAATATATAATCATCTATGTATACACCTGTAATTTTCGTACATATAAAGTCATGTATAAACATCTTGTCACGCTTAAAAATATATATATAACAATATATATATGCATATATGTGTACAAATATAGACGCCTGCATGTTTATGAATACACGCATACATATGTACATATATGTTCAAGCATATCTAGATAGATAATATGTATGATACATACATAAACTTACACATCTGTATCTGCATTTATATACTTACATCTTACTTAATCGTGTAGAGAACTTAATGGCAACTCTGAACATCATTAACTTTGTATGCACAGCTCTACTGAATTCCTCATAAGTAAATTCCCTCTCTATCATCCTTAGTCATTCAAGGTAATTTGCTTCATTCAAGCATGTTATACTTTCGTATTTAATCTCTTCACTTCAGATCTCATTCTGCTATTATTTTAGCTGTACCCTTTTCGTTAAATATTAATATCTCCACATTAGTAGCGCTGTGGAGATACACAAATGTTACTCCTCAACTGATGACACTGCATCGGGTGCGGATTGATTCTTCTCCTTATTTTTTTCTTAAAGTATATCTTTGTTTCTTTGCTTGTAAACTTCATTCAGCTCCAACGATTTTGCCATTCATCTATCTAAAGGTTGACTATATAAATACTTGTCAAATTTCAGCGCTGATTTAACAAAATGTACCTATATGCCAAGAAGTGATTTTGTCAATTAATCAATTATTTTTGGTGTTGTTTGACCCCCAAGATAGCTCTGACGTTTGATCAAATGCGTTTCGTTCATAACCATCATGTATGTTTACCATCTATTTTTTCCATTCTATTTTAAAAGACGGTAGACTCCGGCATGAGACAATATCACTGCAATTACTAGCTATTCGTGTGACCCCTTCGAGTTTCTCTTGATTTAGTGCAATGATTCTCAATCGGGGCTCATAGTACACTTGGGGGTGAGGTCCATATAAAATTAAGTTGTTAAGATTTATCCGTAATAAATTAGTTATACTCCCATACATAAAATGTTTTGATTATATTTTTATAAAATTCCTAAGAATCGCTAAGAGGGGCCATATGAATAAAATAGGAATTATCTTTAACATCGAATAGCTAAGGGGTTCCTAGAGAAAAAAATGATTGAAAAACATTGGTTATCTTGATAGTAGTGAATGAGAGAGTCAATAGGTATTGTATCCAGAGGGAGACTAGCAAGGCAAATATTTATATTTGTTTGGAGTATTTAATTTTTCATGTCATGGACGGCTAAAGACCATGCAGTATAAAGTATACCTTCAACAAAAAGTACATCTCTCGAAACGGGACACTTTTGAATTGAAAGTTGCCGCATGCATGTTTGCCTGTACAGTCACGTACATAGGGCTGTATGCAAGTGGGACGGGGTTTCATGCAATGCATCAATCCGTGACCCGGACTAATGCTTGGGGATCAAGGGGGGGGGGGGATGAATTTTTGATGTGAGAGAAGCCCTTCCCCCCTTCCCGCTCTCAGCTGGGATCCGAAAACAAACCCATTTCATGTTGTAAAATAGCTGTCAAAGTCCCTCCGTATGTGCAAACACACGCACAAAAAGACATGCATTTATATACATTTTCTTTTTAAAGAAACATAAAATTACTTCGATTTTCTTCTGTTTGTTTGTTATATTTCTAATTTTGCGTTTTCGTTCCATCGAATATTACTGAAGATAAACGCCCAAAATATATAAGGAAACCAATTAAACCACCGATACATATCTCCTTGATAATTCTCGGCCTTGTGTTTATGTAGGAAATCATTGCCAATTCTTATCATTAACACTATTTTATAGTGAGTTCAAACTCCACTGGATCGCTAACAAAACAAAAATAACCGGGCCGGTTCCATCGATAACACCCTCTCCACCCTTGATACTATCTTCAAATTCAACAATAGCAGTGATCAATCATATTGTGAAATTAATTAATACCCTTTAATTGCATACCAACATGTGCTAGTGTCACATGATTATAATATTACTTATAATTAAGATCAATGATACTTCCACGTTTTAAAATAATTTCCGACAAAACCATTTGTTTTATTTTCAAGTGAAAGGTGCATATACCTAACAACGTGTGTGTGTGTGTGTGTGTATATATATATATATATATATATATATATATATATATTATATATATATATATATATATATATTTGAAGGTTTGGAGGTGATGTACAGAAATTATATTATAGAAATTGCAATATTTCCACATGCTGGAATAAAAATGTTAATAAAGTTGACCACCTGAGGCTTGAACACAGAAGCTATACAATCAAATTTTAAGTTCTATTATGCATATTTAACCAACCGTACTACCGTTTTGACAATCCCTACCAGCTAGGTATTTTTTTTTTTTTTTTGTACTTCAAATTTTTCAGTCGACTCGGTTCAAAAGTTCAAACCCAGAGAGTGTCTGTGTTGACTTTCATCTCACTTGGATGACGATAAAATATAATTTTGCTCCGGTCGACCTACGCCTGTTTAAACAAATTGATTTGGTGCCTATGGAAGAAATCAATACATCACTTTATATTGTTGTAGCTTCTTAAAAAAAAAATTTAAGAAAAAAAAACAACAATAATATATTAAGGAAAATGAAAAATATATAAAGACAATATATATTAAACAACAGCAATTATGAAATAAATAGACAAAAGCTAATTTTTTTTCTTTTTCAAATATTTTTTCTTCTTTCATTCAATTTTATGAAGAAAAGAAAAAAGGGACATTTTTTGTAACTCAGCGGGAAACTGAGCAGAAGTTGATTGATTTGAGCTGGGAAAGGGAAGAGAAATAAATAAAATAAAAAATAAAGAAATGGTGTTTTGCATTTAGAGTTGCTTGTCAATTACAAAGCAACAAATATCCTTCACTTTCATATATATATATATATATATATATATATATATATATATATTATATATATAAATTTTTTTTCAATGTTACTGTTTGTTTTGCGTTCACTTTCTCAAGCTGAAAGAGAAACCTTTTAAATCAAGTTCTGTTGTTTGACATAAATGTCTCATTATCTTTCAATAATAATAATTAATTAATAAGTATTAATAATCATTTCTTACATATGCATTGATAATAATATTAATGATAATAAAAATAATGAAAACAAAATTATACATAGATTTTTTTTCTTTTTATATATAGAGAAATTACTTTATAATAATAATAATAATAATAATCCATCCATTAAAATATTTCTATATTACTGTGTGGCGATAGTGGTCTTCCGGCTTGACCAATACATACGCCACTGGTCTATGTAAGTCCTGAGATGGCATGTAAGGTGGTGGGCAGCATGGTAACAAATATTGTCCGGTGAGACCAGAATGCGTATGTGCAGCCGGGGGAAGACTACCGAGGGAGGAATGTGATGTCATGTAAGGGGAATAGAGACCACTTGCTCCATTGAGTTCGTGAGGTCTAATGTTCAAAGGGCTGTCCATTTTTGCATTTTCTGCCAGATGGGAATAAAGTGCATGTGTCGTGGACGTGGGTGGTAGGAAAGCGCGCGCCTTTTCGCCGAAATTCGATGCAATTAACGAGTCAGTCTGTGAACCAGGTGAAAACGACGGCATTGCCCCAAATGTATTCATTCCTGGCAAGACAGGAATTGGGAAAGCATATTTGTTATCTTTTTTAAGTAAAGATTTAGGTTTCCTACGTGGTCGGTATTTATAATCTGGATGTTCCTTCATATGTAAGGCCCTTAAGCGTTTTGCTTCGTCGATAAAAGGGCGTTTCTCTTCTTCGGATAGTAACTTCCATTCAGCACCGAGTCTTTTGCTAATTTCGGAATTATGCATTTTCGGATTTTCTTGAGCCATTTTTCGACGCTGGCCCCTGGACCAAACCATGAAAGCATTCATGGGCCGCTTAACATGTTCAGCCTGCGGCTTAGACATGTTGAAATGGTCGGGCGTTGACAGCTCCGTGGTGATGGTTGAATGATGTAAATCTGGAGAAGTCAACCTTTCTACCTCCAGGTAGTGCGGATCGTGTCGTAAGTTAGCCACGGTGAAAGTTTGGGGGTAGACGCTCTCACAAGGAAATGGATTAAATAAATAAATATTTAAATTATAATTAGAAAGTCACGCAATCAAAATCTCACTCAGTAAAACTGAGAGAGAAAGAGAAAGACAAGAAAGTGACAGACAGAAAGGGATAGAAATAGATAGGCTAATCAATGAGTCAAAAATCACTATACATACCAAAGCGGCGTGATTGTTATATCTATATGTATATGCTCAAAAGCAATGGGCAGATACAACCCTCTTGGTATTTATAATCACGATGTGTATGTACGTGTGTATGTATAAATATATATGTAAAGGCGGCGTGTGTTCTCACAAAGAAACACACGGACACTGAAATATATTTTTAAGGAAAAACTATAGAAAGAAAGAAAGAAAATATTCAGGAGGAGTGGACTGAATGAAGAAGTAGCAGCAGCAATAGCAGCAGCTATGTGACTAGGTGCTGAGTAATTCTTATTATTATAACTATATCATTATATAGAAAACATAGGGGTTATCCGTAATTGATAGCAACAACTAGTGCGTGGCTTTCGATTTATCCTCTTGGTAATATATATTATTTATATATTATATATATACGAATTTATCAATATATATATATATATATATTTTTTTTTTTACCGGGGACCTAAGGTCTTTTTATAGCTTTGTTTGTATTCAGGCTCGATGTTTTATTGTAGAAAGTTTAAGTTGCTATATATAAATATATGTCTGTTTATCCAACACTATTTTTGAGAGTGTATAAAGGTATGGTCTAAATAATGAAATGTATATATTTACTATAACTGTGTGCTTTGATTGAGAAGCCAATATCTATATATATATACATATACATATATATATAGTATTTGCTGTCACCAATGAATGGAAAGTAAGCAAATATATTTCTTTGTTTTATAATTTTTTTCGTGTAGCCTGTTTGATGGTTGTTTACAATAAAGTTAAACTGCTTAAAAATTCACAATTACCTCCGTTAATATATATATATATGTAAACTTATATATCCTTGACTCAAAAGACATCAGGTGTAAAATAACCGTTTGAAATTAAGCAATTTCTTACTTGCGTGCTTAGAGTCATACGCCGTCGGAAGACAGGTAAAAGAAAAGGTCGGTAGTTCGAATCTCAGTGATCCACTTGAAAGGAAAACTGACGTTTTTTGTTTGCTTTTCTTTTTTTTTTTAGATTTAAAATTTTAAAGAATCCAGTTCGGTGAAATTTTCTTCACTTTGGTAAGATCCATCTTTAGAGTCCAATAGACGTATTATTTAACTTTGTACTTTCGTTTTTTGTTGGTGCGTCATTTCTTCGTTGGCATTAAGGTACAGTTAATATATAAACATATATTTATATATATATATATATGAATGCAAAGAATCACAGATTAAATTAACATCAAAGTGGAAAACCGTAAATTATTTCAAATAATATTCACCCTCGTATTCAGCATTCAAACGTTAGCACGCACGCACACACACTCACATGTGTATACAATTATTGGTCGAGTTAATGCTTCCTACTGGCTGAGCGGTTCATTATTATTTCCAGGTGATTGTCTTGAAATGGCAAAACCAAAATTGAATCCGGAAAGAAAATATAAAGAATTATTTTTGGTTTTTAAACAACACAGTAATTGTTCGTCTGCTGTATAATTTTTTCCCTCTTTCTCTCTTCTTTCTTTTCGATTTTTCCCAAATATCACTGGGAGAGTTATTGTAACAAACACAAAAGCGATGAAGAACGGTACATATTATATATTATATACATATATAATATGTATAATATGAGAAGGTCCTTATAGGGTGGTCGCAGCAAGTCCAGTTAGTTTATAAACTGCAGTTGAAAAATATGTATATAAAAAAAAGTTTGCCTTCGATCAGTAAAAATCGTCTTGTTTTGTCTGACTGACTGCCTGAGTGACGGACTAGCACTGACTAAAGATAGCTTGGTTTAACGAGAAAAAGAAGAAAGAGGTGAGAAGTAGGTGGAGTGTATTCTCTCTTGTACCGAGTATGTGTCTTTCTCCCTTGGTGTCTGGGGAGTTTTTGTCAGTGAGCAAGTCGAGTCTTAGTTTAGTTGTTAAATCCGGGCCTGCGCTTTTCTTGACAACGACAACAGTAATGAATCGAGTCTTGTGTGTGAATGAGTTTGAATTGAGATAGAAGGGAGAAAGTAAGAGTGTGGTAGATGAATAGCTTGATCGATAGATGGGGATTTAAATAGATAGATAGAAAGAAAGCGATAAGAGGGAGGGCGCTTTTATAATATAAACCAAGCTACGGTACAACAGTGCGTCTGGCTGGCGAAAAGCGTTCTAACAATGAGAGGCGGTATTTGATAAAACA
>NC_142937.1:21798376-21802032 GCF_046866305.1 Octopus bimaculoides
TCATCCACCGCTTGGCACCCTGGCACCCGGTGTTTGTTTCTTTACGTACCAGACTTGAAAAATGTCGTGGCATCGATTTGTTCGATTAAACTCTTCAAAGTGGTGTCCCAGCATGGCCGCAGTCCAATGAGTGCAACAAGGAAGAGATAAAATAAATTAAATAAGGAAGTTTATAATTTATCTACTTCCTTATTATATATATATATATATATATATATATATATATATATATATATATATATATATATATATATATATATATATATATATATATATATATATATATATATATATATAACAAATTCAATAAATATTTTATTGTGTCTGGGGAGTCATTCTGTTTCAATGCCTTATTAATTAACACACTTACCGGTTCGATTTACACTCATTGACTTATTTATTTATTTCAATATGTTTTCTAAACTTTTCGTTGTTTCTTGCAACCTTTTCAATAGACGTTGACTCGAAAGCGAAATAAATATTTTGTTATTGAAGAAACTAGAAAAGTTATATCATACTTTTCTATGAACTCGGAAAATTAAAAAAAAGAAATACTAGTATCGAAAAAAAGAAAGAAATCTGATGCACGGCCCACTGAACTTAGGTTTTGTTATGAGTTCATAATATATGTAAATTTGAATAAATTTGCATGTTATGGATAGACGAAAGGACTTAAAGCTTTGGGTAAGGCTTGTCATGGTATAGAGAGCAAGTATTTTAACTATGTTGTCGTTTTCCTGTAATCCCAGGTCATTCGTTATCAAACAGATTTTATGATCAGATTTTACTGCTGCATCAGCCACTCGGGATTTCATTGCATAATATGTGTTATTTTAAGGCGGGAAAGTGTAAGGTAAAAGTACAGGTGCTTTGGTTGCTATTCCTAGCACTCTGTACAAGCTCATGACGTTCGGTTTTTAAATGTTTTCTGGTCCCACTGTGAATAGAGATTCGGTAATCGTAGTTGATTTAAACGTAGCTTAAATCCTAATGTTTTTTTGTCGTTATCCATACCAGAAGGCAGAGTTGGATTTTGGTAAACTGATGCCTTATGTGGAATGATCTCCTCCGAACCTTCCATTGTTTATCTCATGATATCATATGTAATAAACGTTAAATCAGTGATTAAAAATTCACTTTTTATTCCCGACCGGATACCCTACCCAATTATATTAAATATAGTTGTGTTCCTGACCTTTATCATTTTAAGTTTATTTTAAAGCAAATAATTAACTTAAAAGTAGCATAAATGTAATATATATATATACATACATACATATATATATATATATATATATATATATATATATATATATATATATATATATGTATGTATGTATGTATGTATGTATGTATGTATGTATGTATGTATAAAATACAAAATGGGACAAGAACGCAAAACATCCAGACAGTTAGGTGATACAAAAAAAGGAACAACTAAAGGCGCTGGCGTCGATGCGTGGTAAGAAGTTCTCTTCCCAGCCACATAGTTACAGGTTCAGTCCCACTGAACTCGGAACGCCTACCAATGCCCTATGAGTGGATTTGGTTGACAGAAACTGAAAGAAGGCATATATATATATATATATATATATATATATATATATATATATATATATAGCTGCTTGTGTTTGAAGCTCACCACAACTTGACAACCAGTGTTAGTTTGTTTACATCCCTGTAACTTGGTTTGGCAAAATGAGACCTACAGAATAAGTGCTAGAGTTTTCAAGGCGTTATATATATAAAAGTTACCATTTGTACCACGCGAAAGTCGGCAATGAAAATAATCCTAAATTTCCCGGGTGTCCTAAACACGTGCTTTCCACCCGCCCATGGAACTTAATCCAAGAAGGAAATTAAAAGTGAACTGCGCTAGTATTTGAACGCACAAACTTAAAATATAAGAGAAGTAAATATTTTAAGACGTTCAGTCTTCGTGCTAGCCTTTACTTTCTTAGAAAAATCGACGCCTCTAATCAACTAAGAAATATTTATATTAATTACACTTATATTAATGACGTGTAGTAAAATAATTTCACTTAATCAAAAGGCAACGAACGAACTTATCAGAGAGAAGAAGCAAAATTCTTAAAAAGCTTTTATTTATATCCCCATTCCCTGCCGGCAAAAATAAGATGACTAATTTTTCATATGCATTTAGCATGCTTTGTAAACATTGGTTCGGCGAGTGAACAAGGGGCCTGCTACGTGAACTTGTGAAAAGCATGTAGAAATAGCAGTTACATTTCCTTCAAATCAGAACACCCTTATATGTTTAAAAAAAAAAAAAAAAGAGAACTGTAGTGACATGGGCTATACAGTTTTATCATCTGAATATATATATATATATATATATATATATATATATATATATATATATATATATATATATATATATATATATATATATGTGTGTGTGTGTGTGTGTGTGTGTGTGTGTGTGCCTGCGCGCGCGTAAATGTGTAAATAAACAAATAGATAGATAGATAGTTCAACCTGGCATCGAAACCGGTTCGCGTAAATACGGTCAGTCGGGGAATTTTTTTTATCTCTTGCTCTATAACCATGGCTTTACTCTAATTATTTTGCTAGCGTAAGGCATTGTGCTGGAGGAATGGTAAACATGCTTATGGGAATTATATCTCTGGGTTTATTAACACTTTGAGTTCGAAACACGTCGGGGTCAAGTTTACCTTTCGCTCATCTGTGGTCGACGGCATCGATTTTCCCTCCCACCACTACCAATAATTGCTAACCTTGGGCTTAAATCAGAAAACATCGTTTCTGGAGTTTTTGTTGTTGTTATTTCAATATAATGTTTACATGAATATTTATAGGCGTGGCTGTGTGGTTAACAAGCTTGTTTAGCGACCACGTGGTTTTAGGTTCAGCTCCACTGCACGCCACCATGAGCAAGTGTTTTCTATTAAACACCTGAGCCTTGTGAATTTGATAGACAGGAACTCAGTAGAAGCTTATCGTATATATATATATATATATATATATATATATATATATATATATACATATACAGGCATAAATGTAGGTGTATATATGTGTATGTATGTTTTTATGTATCTGTCTCTATGCTTGGTTCCCCCCCTCTTAACAACGGTGATGGTTTGTTTGCGTTTCTGTAATTTACGTTTCGGCAAAAGCGACAGATAGAACAAGTGCCAGACTTAAAAAAAAATTAAATAAAACAAAAATACAGCGGTAGATTTCTTCGAGCGAAACCCCTCCAGGCGATACTCCAGTATGGCCGCTATCCAATGATGCAAGTAAAAATTAAAGATAAAATAAAATTTTTAAAAAATGGCTGGTTTTATTCAGACCATAAATTTCACTATTAGATAAACAGGCGTGGCTGTGTAGTAAGTAGCTTGCTTCCCAACCACATGATTCCGAGTTCAGTCCCACTGCATGACACCTTGGACAAGTGTCTTCTACTATAACTTCGGGCCAACCAAAGCCTTAAGCCTTGTGAGTGGATTTGGTAGACGGAAACTGAAAGAAGCCCGAGGTATATATATATATATATATATATATATATATATATATATATATATATATATATATATATATATGCGTGTGTGCATGTATGTTGTAAGTGTGTATCTTTGTCTTTGTGTTTGTCTCACCACCACCGTTCG
>NC_142937.1:21810032-21817532 GCF_046866305.1 Octopus bimaculoides
AATGATTCGACGATTTCCCCTCACAGCTGCACTAACATTTGTAATGCTTTTGTCAGCTCTGCTAGTTGCGGTTCTCTTAGAGCGTTCCTCCAAATCGACAGTTTTGGGGGCCATTTTGAAACGTCTGGAGCCCCCATACACTTGTGTGCCGTTCACACACTCCTCTCCATACACCTCCTGCAATTTTGCGTCGGCCATTGAGCAGGTATTGCCATGACAACTTTCTCTGCCATTGTCAAAGCCACAGTCACATGCTACAATTTTTTTTTCTAAGCGCTGTTGTAAACAGCGGAATTGAGCTAGAAAGTTAAGACTTGTGCAAGTTATGAGTAGTTCAGTTCGATTTTAACAGTTATATTTTCAAAGCTAGAATGGAGGTGACAAAGGAGCCTATTAATGCAGTATACAGGGATCGGGCAATACGCGTAAGCCAGTGTCAACGGTATTGCCAGAAATTCTGAGCCAGTAACTACAGCTTAGAAGATGAGCCACGTCCTGGAAGATCTGTAGAGCTCGACGAGGACGTCCTGCAAACTCTGGTGGAAGAAAATCCCATCGTAACTTTTGAGGAACTAGCAGAAAAGCTGAGATTTGGTCAGTCAACCAATCATCGACACCTGCGTGCCATCGGAAAAGGCAGCAAATTTGGTCAGTGGCTTCCTCACAAACTTTCCAAGTCTAATCTCGCTCAGAGAGTCAATGTGTGCTCTTCTTTGCTGTTATGTCTCACGGATGAACCTTATTTGGACCGAATAACGACTGATGACGAGAAAAATGTCAAGCGCCGGACAGAGTGGCTAGGCTAAAGATCTTCACCCACGTAAAGGGTTATCTGTTTGGTGGTATATGGAAGGCTTAGTCTGGACTTTTAAACCCAAACCAAACGACAACAAAGGAGATCAGCTGCGAGCAGCTTGAGCACCAGCGGGAAAACGACCGCCTTTGGTTTAAAGACGAAAGGGGTTCTTCCATCAGGATAATGCTTGACCACATACAGCGAGGATCAGATTCCAAAGGCTGGAGGCGTTTGAATGGAAAACGATGCTCCACACACCATATTCGCTGGACATCGCTGCATCTGATTATCATTTATTCCGCGGTCTTCGAAATCATATGAATTCTGTAGACGAGATCAGAACAGTACTGGGGGAGTATCTTTCGTCACTGGCAAGGGAATTTTGGAAGAGGGGCCTTGCAACTCTACTAGATAGATAGAAGAGCATTGTAGAAAATGAAGGTGGGTATAGTTTAGATGAAAAAATCAAACAAACAAACTTTGCTTATCTTAATCTTGAAAAATAAAAGAAATATAAAAAAGAAATTATTTTTATGAGATCGCCGAGCGCCCTGCATTAATGCTTAAATAACTTGTTTTTCCACAGGCAGTTACGCCTTTCACGTGATCCTTAACATATAACAATATGACAAACACTTTGTATAACATCGCTGGACCTTCAAATTCTATGTACGATCTATATGTTCAGCTCAGAAATATTATGCGTCTACGGAATTTCGATCCCAAGGATGCCATAAATGACAACTGACGAAGTTGCAATGAAATGTTTTTGTACACGATTACTTGCGACCGGAAATAGGTTTTTCTTTTGCGCTGATATCCACACACACACACACACACTAATCCACGCATATGTCTATATATTTATGTACATATATACATATAAACTCGTATATTCATTCATTCATTATTCATATATATATATATACTTATACATACGTTTGTTTGTACATATATATATATATGTATTCATGCATCCATATATATGTATAATATATATATTTATATATGTAAAAACACACGTCGACAAGAACTCACATACACACGAACACGCACACACACACACACACGCGCGCACTCAAACACACAGACACAATGCATATATTACTCTATCTATCTATCTATCTATCTATCTATCTATCTATCTATCTATCTATATATATATATATATATATATATATATATATATATTGCATATCTATATTTCTATATCTCTATCTCTCTATCATTTTCTCTTTGTGTCTGTCTGTCTGTCTCTCTCATTATATGTATATATGTATATATATATATATATATATATATATATATATATATATATATATGAATGTGTGTGTCTGTGTCTGTGTGTATCAACATCATTGTTTAACGTCTGTTTTCTATGTCGGTATGGGTTGGGCGGTCTGACTGAGGTCTGGGAAGCCAGGAGGCTGCACCAGGCCCCAATCTGATCCGGCAATGTTTCTACAGCTGGATGACCTTCCTAACGCTAACCACTCCGAGAATGTAGTGGGTGCTTTTTACGTGACACCGGTATATATTTTATATATGCATGTGTATATATATATACGCCATGGAACCCAGGAAACTGGCCTTACGCGCCAATGGCTTGGAAAGGCCTATGAGCCTTGTTTCATATATTTATATTTATTCTTTTGTTCTTTTACTTGTTTTGGTCATTTGATTTCAGCCATACATGAGCATCACCTCAAAGTGTTTTTGTGAACCTAGTACTTATTTTATCGGTCTCTTTTGTCAAACCGCTAGATTACATGTACATAGACACACCAGCATCGGTTGTCAGGAGATGACAGGGGGAAACACAGTCACACACGCTCACTCACACACACACACACACACACACACACACACACACACACACACACACACACACACATACGACGAGCTTCTTTCAGTTTCCATCTACCAAATCCACTCGCATGGCTTTGGTTGATTCGAGGCTACATTAGAAGACACTTGCTCAAGATGCCAAGCAGTGGGACTGAACCCGGAACCATATGTTGGGAAGCGAGCTTCTAAACACTCACCGTGCCTGTGTCTAAAATATTTGGGCACATATTCTTATATGCATGCATATAATTTAGGGTTTGGCCTTTATCGGCCAACGCATGTCTAGCTAGAGTACACAATCTGAAGCAGTCTTTTAGGTTATATTGTTAGACACTCGAATTGGCAGTTGTTTGAATGGTATGTAGTTATCAATATGTTTGGTTTCTTTCAAGAAATCAGGAGCAGTCGCAATGGAACAGTATAATGTTCTTTTGCAATGTTGTTATCTACTTTGAGTTCTACTTCCCTAAACTGTAGTCTGTCCATTATTACCCCCTATATTTTTGACTTTATGCAACTCTATATACCGTTCTCCAGAGGGTAGAAAAAAAAATTTTTTTAATGTATTCTCTTTGCTCAAACTTTTCGTACTTTTAATAAGAGTTTTGTAATTCTTGTTCGTAGAATCGCAACGAATAGACTGAACTGAAGTTATGTTCTGTCAAATACTCCCTTAATCACTTCTCTGAAACTTAAGAATCATCTGCAAATAATTATTTTTACCTATATTTGACAAGATTTCCACTGTTTTTTGCGTTAATATTAAACAGAGGCGAGAGTAACACGAACACCTTGCTGGACACCACAAATTACTTTAGATGATCTTGAGTAAATTTCGTCAATCACATGTTGGGTTCCATTCGAAAGGAAACATTTAATCCCATTTAATAGCACGGGATCTAAGGTTGGGTAATTTCTTCAACAGAAGGCTATGGTCGGCTCTTTCAAAAAATTTACTGAAATCAAGTTATAAGAGAAGCCTTCTCCCAAATAATTTAGGATGCCATCAAAATGGTGCACAGGTTGTGTAAGCAGTCTCTTCAATATGATAACGATATTGTTTGGGTTTTAGGGGATAGTCTTTGCTTTTCCTGGAAGACAGATATTTTCGATCTCATTGCATTTTCGAGTACTTTCACAATATAGAAAGAGGAGTGGGGCGGGCGGTAATTTACTGCAACCGTCATATTTCGTCTAACAAACACATACATATATTCACATACACACACACATATGCATACATGCATATGTGTGTTTATGCATATATGTATACATAGGATATATATATATATATATATATATATATATATATGTGTGTGTGTGTTTGTATTTGAGTGTAAATATGTATGTGTATTTGTGTGTGCATCTGTGTGCGTGTGTGTTTGTGTGTGCATTTGTGTGTGTGTGTGTAAGTGACTGTGTAAGTGTGTGTGTTTGCATGTGTGTGTATTTGTGTGTTTGTGTGTGCATGTGTATTGCAATTATTTCCTCGAATAACGCTGATAATGAGCTCCTAAAATAGACTGAGTGCGGTGCCAGTTATTGAGTTCCTCCGCATTTTAGCAATAATCCTTGAGTGGATAAGAGATAATCCTGGTCTTGCCACGTCTTGAATGGATAATTTCCCAGTCTCTTTCGCTGTAACACCCTTCTACCGCATGAAATCTTTTAAGTTAATTTTACTCGAGGTTTAAAATTATTTTATTCCTCGTGATAATGATGAAGACGACGAGGATTGTAGTGGTGGTGTTGGTGATGATGATGATGATGATGATGATGATGATGATGATGATGATGATGATGATGATGATGATGATGATGATGATGATGAGCTGCTGCTGCTGCTGCTGCTGATGATGATGATAATGATACTGATAATTATGTTGGTGGGAGTGGCGGTAAGGGAGAGAATAATGATGACGATGTTTGTCGAGTAAAAGTGGTGGTGGTAGTGGAAGTTATACTATTGGAGATGCAGTGTGATGATGATGATGATGATGATGATGATGATGATGATGATGATGATGATGATGATGAGGGTGGTGGTGGGGGTGGGGGTGATTTATGTCACTGAAAACAAAACAAAAAAAAGAAAAGAAAAAGAAAAGATTTTTCTATTTACGATAATTGCTTGCGTCTTAGTTTATCGAATTCGGATCGATGACGGCCAAAATCAGCAATTTCCGTTGGGAATTCTCAATTCAGAATGTAAGAAGCGCAAAACTCAATAACTTTAAATATTCGAAACAATCTCCTTACCATTCTTCCTCATTATCGCAGCCAACCCTGAAAGATTGACGTGTGGAGCATGGACAATTTTTAGCTGTGGCACAAGGCCAGAGATTTACGTGTGTAGAAGGGGGTCAGTCAATTCAGCTAACCCTAGTAATTCACTGATCTTTATCTTCTCTAATAGTCGAAAGGGTTACCGCATTGGATAGAGGTTTGATCTGACTATGCAAAGGGCCGTTAATATTGCTAGACAAAATGGCAGCGATCTGAAAGAACTGTTACCGCGCTGGAAGCAAAAATGTTTAGAGAAATTTCTTCCGACTTTACGTTCTGAGTTCAAATGCCACCGGGGGGGGGGGGGTCGACTTAACCTTTCATCCTTTTGGGGTTGAGAAAATAAGTACCAGTCGAATATTGAGATCTATGTAAAGGACCTCTCCCCTAACTCCTGAAATTGCTGGCCTTGTGCCAAAATTTGAAACCAGTATTGAAAGACAAGGAATTTTAGCCACTGTAACGATCCTAACAAACCAAACCAAACCCCGCACCGCCCTAACTATAATATTTTTCTGACCAATGATGCAAGGTGCAGCACACATGTTATATGAAGCATAGAACACACAATACATGACAATTACTTTATGGTATTTTATTCTTTGATTTGTTTGTCATTTGACTGTGGCCATGCTGGAACACCACCTTTAGTCGGACAAATCGACTTCATCACTTATTCTTTGTAAGCCTAGTACTTATTCTATTGATCCCTTTTGCTGAATCGCTAGTTTACGGGGGCGTAAGCACACCAACATCAATTGTCAATCGATGGTAGGGGGACAAACAGACAGACAGACACACACGCGAACACACACACACAAAATACACTCACACACACACACACACACACATATATATATATATATATATATATATATATATATATATATATACCTTTATTACCTTTATGGAACTATTTTGCTTAGTCATTGCACGGTGATTGCGATAAGCTTTAAGCTTATGTAGAAATACCTTTGTTATTCTTTACAGGATTGTAAACTCGGTGCCGTATAAAAAAATCCATTCGTATATATATATATATATATAGGGATCGATGTAATGGACCTCTCCCATAACTGCCAAAATTGCTGGCCTTCTGCCAAAATTTGAAACCGGTATTGCAAGACAAGGAACCATGTGGTTTGGAAGCAGGCTTCTTACCACATAGCCACGCCTGCGCCTATATTATATTAAATGTAATTAAGCGTAGCACACTAAATGTGTGAAGCACTAGTAAAAGTAGCACTCTGTACACTGCTGCATTGAGTCCTAAGACGCAATGGGCCGGTAACCCTGTTTTCCACGGCGCATAACGAGATCACGTAATTCCTCGCTGAACGGGAAATTAGTCTGTCGTAGGGCCGCGCATTTACAAAAGTGATTGGGCTGAAGCAACGTAATGCAAAGTGCTTTGCTCAAGAACACATCGCACACACACACATACACACACCACCCTGCTCGAGAATTGAAATCACGATCGCAACATCCAAATAATACCAGACATATAATACAATATATTCCGCTTTTAGATACAGTGTGCATATTACCTACCATACAACCAGCTTTATTGTTGTTGTTGGCACTCCGTCGCTTACGACGTCGAGGGTTCCAGTTGATCCGATCAACAGAACAGCCTGCTCGTGAAATTAACGTGCAAGTGGCTGAGCACTCCACAGACACGTGTACCCTTAACGTAGTTCTCGGCAATATTCAGCGTGACAGTGTGACAAGGCTGGCCCTTTGAAATACAGGTACAACAGAAACAGGAAGAAAGAGTGAGAGAAAACTGTGGTGGAAGAGTACAGCAGGGTTTGCCACCATCCCCTGCCGGAGCCTCGTGGAGCTTTTAGGTGTTTTCGCTCAATAAACACTCACAACGCGCGGTCTGGGAATCGAAACCGCGATCCTATGACCACGAGTCCACTGCCCTAACCACAGGGCCACTGCGCCTGCACGACCAGCTTTATATCAAATTAATAACCGTTAGACGCAACAGGCGTATTATACAAGATACATGTCTTATATTGTGAGGAGGTTGTGTTGTGGTCATGAGCGACCACTTGACATCTGATGTGTGACACGACTCGTCGTTGTATAGGTAATGTCAATTTGATGGAGGAAGTGGGCTGATGAGCAGCACAACCATTTGGTCACTATAAACAAATCGTCTGTGCAAGTTGTTCAGCAAAAAACTGCGGAACCATCATGTCGTCGTTCACTACAATAGAATCCACTAGTTTTACAGTAGGTACAGCACACGTATTAACCCATTACCTCCCATAATTCTATTAACTGGAATTTTTTTTATGAAACTTTGATTTCTAGCATAAAACAGCCTCAGAAACACAAAGGAATGATCAAAATAACATTTCAAAATAACATTTTAAATAGAAATAAGCGAGATATTGGGTGAAAAATTAGCAAACCTCATTTGAATATCAGAGAAATATACCTAGTAGATATAGCAAAAAGGTTAGATATGTGTAAATATTGACAGATAATTATGAAATTTATAATTTTCAAGTGATCTCATATGAGATCACTGGTAGGTAATGGGTTAAACAAGACAT
>NC_142937.1:21822532-21842532 GCF_046866305.1 Octopus bimaculoides
GGAAACAAGAAAACGGATCGTTAACTTGTATTAGTAAACACGATTTAACGATTTTTTTTTTCACTTACACGACAGAAATCTACAAATTCAATATGTATTATTATTATTATTATTATTATTATTATTATTATTATTATTATTATTATTATTATTATTATTTCTATTTATTATTATTATTATTATTATCTTTTTTGTTAGAAGAGAACAGTGCTACCCATTTCTGAAAGCAAATGAATTAATATTCGTTAAGCAAATGAATTACGTTTCAACGAGGAATTGAAACCGCATTATCAAACTTCATTAATAAAACACAAGTTATGAACAAGCCTATACGTATATACATACGTACATACATATCGTATTTCCGGCATACAAGTCGACATAGTATGGAGTGTAAACATTTAATTTAAACAATCAAACATGCTTAATATCTTTTCTAATCTGACTTTAGCTGGCATGAAATTTTTGGTCCGCCAGGGTCGTTTTGGTGTATAAATCGACCTACCTTACCTGTTTTAGCTGTAAATTTTGGTCTGAAAAATTCGCCTTGTATGCCGGAAAATACGGTATACTATACGCATGAAGGAAGTATATGTGCGACAGTCTGTCGTTTAACGATATTTAAACATCCAACTTGAATTAATCAAGTTCCTATGTGAAAATGAAACCGTTGATGCATTGATTCATATATGATATGTGAAAGAGGTGGTTTGGCCGAATCGTTAGAGCATCGGACAGAATGTTTCGCAATATTTATTTCGAAACTTTAATGTTGTGAGTTCGTATACTCACTGAGCCAACGTTGCTCTTCAACGCTCTGAGGTCGATAAACTAATGTATAAATTTATGTAATCCACTAACCCTTTCACCGCTAAATCGTCGGTTTTCAGCCTTAATTAGAAATCTTTATGCAAGAGTTCAAGGTGGATTAGGTGAATCTTTAATGTCGTTCAAGATGTTCTGCGGTATTACTGTTACAAGCCATTAGGTGCAGTGTTCAAATCGTGCTGCATTCGACGCTGCCTGTAATCATTTCAGGATCGATCTGAGCTTAACTTTATTGACATTAGAAAACCTGTATATCCTATATATATATATATATATATATATATATATATATATATATATATATATAAGGTTGAGGAGGGTATTGAATTTAACCAAACCCAGGAGGATACAGGTAATACCGAGTAAGTGCTGTATACCGACTAGTTTGCCCCAGTCGTTGTATGAACAGGATTGGGTATTATAAGTCGTGTATTAGCGTGTGTATATGTAAATATATAAAAACAAAAAGATAAAGAGAGTAAAGGTAAGGTTGGAGAAGTATTTTATGGATAGAGTCTAATACTTCTCCAACCTTACCTTTACTCTCTTTATCTTTTTGTTTTTATATATTTACATACATATATATATATATATATATATATATATATATATATATATATATATGCGTGTGTGTGTGTGTGCGTGTGTGTGTGTGTGTGTCTGTGTGTGTGTGTGTGTGTGTGTGTGTGTGTATTGGGTTGTCCGGAAAGTTCGTGCCGATTATAAAGGAAAGAAAAAGGTCAATAAATACTTGCCGTTGCATTTTAAATCAACCAAATATGAACCATTTGTTGCACAATGCGTCTCCATCTTTCCTTTAATCTGAAAATACCCTCTTCCCAGAATTGAGGTGGTTTCATAGCAAATAAGTCGAAAGGTAAGCTACAATAAATCGGCACGAACTTTCTGGACAACTAATATATATATACACACACACCGTTGCTGTTATGTTAAACTGTCGTATGTCCAAATTTGGAAATATGTGTTTTTTTTTATTTTACAATGTTTATTTTTGCTTGCAATATCCGGTTCTTTTGTTCAAACTATCGTATCTGCAGCTGCTTCAGATGAAGATATCAAAAATTGACAAAGTGTAGTACAACGGTTTTGCTATGGGATGGTGAAACTATTTTTTCGTTTTCTGAAAATGTAACGTTTTGCACTTACGACACCTTTGTATAATAGTAACGATATATCGATATATATATATATATATATATATATATATATATATATATATATATATATATATATATATATATCTTATCTTGTTTCAATCAGCACACTGCGGCCATGCTGGGGCACGACCTTTGCGAATTTTTAGTCGAATGTATCTGCCCTAGTTCTTATTTTATTTTAAGCCAAATACTTATTCTATCGGTCCCCTTTGCCGTACCCGTAAGTCACGGGGGCATAAACACACCAACATCGGTTATCAAGCACTTGTGGGGGACAAACACAGATAGTTTCAGTTTACCAAATCCACTCACAAGTCTTTTGGTCGGCTCGAAGCAGGAGTAGAAGATACTTGCGAAAGGTGTCACGCAGTGGGACTGAACCCGGAAGCATGTGGTTGGGAAACAAGCCTCTTCCCACACGGACACGCTTATATATATATATATATATATATATATATATATATATATATATATATATATATATATATATATATATATATATATGTATATATATATTTATATATATATATATTTATATATATATATATATATAACATGTAATCCATAATCATTAGGTCAGACCAACGATTATGGATTAAATTTTCATTGACTCTTAGGCTCACCTTTTAAGTCCTCTATTCAGAGTGATCAAACATAAACTACATTTAACTTGTCACTCTTGGAGTATGTGTATGAGTGCTTGTGTTTGTGTATGGGGTGGGGGTTGAGTCTAAGTGTGTGCGAGTGTGCGTGACTATATAATTCGAATTTGCTTCGACATAACCAATAATTACTTCTTTACAACTCAATATATACATGTATTATACTGCACAGTATTTCAACGCTCTGTTCGTGAGGTAGTGTGAATACATCTCCGTCCGCGCCACTGGATTTCTGTTCTTCTATATAACGACAGATATAACTATTGAGCATAATATTGAGTAATAAATAAATGACAAAATAATAGGAGTCACGTAATCACATTCATGGGCTTACAAATGTTTCCACTAACGAACAGTGCCCATTGATCTGAATGACACTGTGACATCTTTCAGTTTCAGAGCTCTAACATGTTCGGGCTCTGATGAAGCTATATTAAATATGTATGTATGTATGTATCTATCTATCTATCTATCTATCTGTCTGTCTATCTATCTGTCTATCTATCTATCTATTTATCTATCTATCTATCTATCTATCTATCTATCTATCTATCTATCTATCTATCTATCTATCAATTAATCAATCAATCTCTCTCTTTCAATATGTATATATATATATATATATATATATATATAAGTCCTGAGTCGATTTCTTCGACAAAAGCCCTTTAAGGTGTTGCTCCAGCATGACCACAGCCCAATGACTGAAACAAGTAGAAGAACCCATATACTCACAAAAACGTAGACACACATAGATATCATATGCATGTGTGTGTGTTTGTGTGTTTGTGTGTGTGTGTGTGTGTGTGTGTGTGTGTGTGTGTGTGTGTGTAAACACGTTCACGCAAACGCATACATATAGTGATAGGTTATATATATATATACATATATATATATATATATATCCACTAGCACACCAGTGTTGTCAAATATGCTGACAGCTTTTTTTAATGAAAGAAAATGGCGCTTGAAAACAATAGGAGAAAACATTGATGAATGTCATCAATCGAGAAAATATATGTACAGGCATAGAATCGAAGCCCTTGATCAATCAGACAGAGCTGTGATGTATCGGTTGATAATATAGCATAACATAGAATATCTATATATGAAAAACCACTTTTCCGTGCTCGCATGCGTCAAACAGATTTTATATACCCGCATGTCAATCGCTTTGCCAACCCTTATTTGTTTCCAAGTAAGGATATCTATTTCGCCAAGCCCAGACATGATTACGTGGGAGATTGGAAACAAAGAACTTGTCTTGCATGACAGTGAGACTCACTTAAATCCACCGTCCGATGTCAAGGCAAGAAGACAAAGATCAAACACACACACACACATGCATACACGCACATCGACCTGATCGTTGGTATGACTACAACGTTCCTGTGATCTCATGAGCTGGTTTTCTTTACTGTCCATTGATCTGTGAATTTACAATTGCATAGAATAATGCATAGCATACATATTAATGAAAACATGTAAGCATAGACTTCTTGCACAATGAAACTATTAATACTACATGATGAAGGTTGCGAAACGGTCGTAACCCTAAGGGTATCACTTTCTGAAATAAATATATTTTCACCTTTATTGCCGGACAGCTAAGTTACGGGAACGTTATCAAAATATGCGATGACGGGAAGCAAACACGGACACAAAGATAAACACACGCGAAGGTATATATATATATATATATATATATATATATATATATATATATATATATATATATATATATATATTTGTTTTGCAAGATTTTTTATGTGAAATCGTGTGTTGAAACAGATGTTGTTGTACTTGGGGATGGTCATGTTGCCAGTTTAGCCAATAAAAACACACGCACTGTATATTTGGTGTTAATTTTCTTTTTTTTTTTTTTTTTTCAGCTTTATATTACATTAATCTTAAGATTAAGATTAAGATTAATGTAATATAAAGCTGAAAAAAAAAAAAGAAAAAGAAAATTAACACCAAATATACAGTGCGTGTGTTTTTATTGGCTAAACTGGCAACATGACCATCCCCAAGTACAACAATATATATATATATATATATATATAATTATGTGTATTTCTTCTATCTTAATGAATAAAAATTCTTCTGATAGAATAAATGGGTCAATAGAAACCAATGTAGCAAAGAACACAAAATAACTGTGGTTTAGTTCCTGTTTTTAAGGCAGGAACTCCTTGAAATTTTTGGTATTTGAGTATATTTAAGAATTTAAGGATTGGAGAAAACGCATGTTATAATTGCATACTTTATTCCTATATAATATATATATATATATATATATATATATATATATATATATATATATATATATATATATATATATATATATATATATCAACCACATTGTTCCGGGTTCAGTCCCACTGTGTGGGACCTTGGGCAAGTGTCTTCTACTATAGGCTCGGGCCGACCAAAGCCTAGTGAGTGGATTTGGTAGACGGAAACTGAAAGATTCCAGGCTAGTCAAGCCTGGAGAACGTTAAGACCAATTGACATTGCCGTAGCGGGAGATTATTCTCTCTCCAAAGCACTGCCATAGCAACTGCATTGTTTCTTTTGCGGTACGAACAGTTGCCCCATCTTGCTGGAACCGTGTGGCAGAACCGTTAGCACGCTGGGCGAAATGCTTAGCGGAATTTCTTCTACCGCTACGTTCTGAGTTCAAATTCGTCGAGGTCGACTTTTCCTTTTATCCTTTCGGAGTCGATTAAATAAGTACCAGTTACGCACTGGGGTCGATATAATGGACTTAATCCCTTTATCTGTCCTTGTTTGTACCCTCTATGTTTTGCCCCCTGTGGGCAATAAAGAAATAAATGTTTCATTAACTGGCGTATGTCGTTTTTTTGTTTCATCTTCATATGTGTTTAAGTGTGTGTGTGCATACGGTTGTTGATCATTTCCTATGCATTATTCAACTGGAATAACACGGTGAGGTGACAGAATCGTTAGCACGGAGGACAAAATATTTAGCAGTATTTCGTCCGTCTTTACGTTGTGAGTTCAAATTCCGTCGAGGTCTACTTTGCCCTTCATCCTTCCCGGGGTCGATTAAATAAGTACCAGTTACGTACTGGGGTCGATTTAATCGACTTAATTCTTCCCCCCAAATTTGAGGCCTTGTGCTTCCAGTTGAAAGTATTACTTAACTGGAATAGGTCCATTTGTATTTTGTATCTACAGTGTTGTACAAAAAGGCTGTCTGTCTAATGGTGTAACTGTAATTTCGTTCGTTTCATTTTCGCCATGTTTGTGCGTGTGTGTCGCCATATTTGCGTGTGTGTGTTTCTGTGTGCGCGTGCTCTTGCAGTTGTTTTTCTGATTATTTTGTTGGAATGTGTATACCTGCACATTGATACATATATAGATAGACGGATAGATAAATGCATATATAGATATCTAGATAGATAGCTAGATACATCCATACATTCACACATATATATGTGTATATATACATACATATATATATATATATATATATATATATATATATATATATATATATATATATATATATGAGTATATATACACACACATACATATATGTATATATATATATGTATATATATATATATATATATATATATATATATATATATATATATATATATATATATATATATATATATATATATATATATATATACATACATACATGCATACGTACAAATATATGTATGTATGTATTATGTATGTATGTATGTATGGTTTAGACAGCAAACAGAAGGTATTGTGTAAGTCTACGTAGACTGCTAGCAAAATAATAATAATTATTAATGGTTTCAGATTTTCTCACAAGAGCAGCAATTTTAGCGTAAGATATATGTCGATATCATCGATCTCTGTGCGCAAGTGGTGCTTATGTTATCGATCCAGAAGGTATGACAGGCAAAATCCATGTTGGTTACTTGAACTCTGCACGTAAAAAGTCGGATGAAATACCGCTGAACATTCTATCCATCGTGCTATTGTTTATGTTAGCTCGCCGGATTTATAATGATGATCTTTTCTAATTTAGGCATAGGGATTGAAATTTCAGGGGACGAGCTAGTCTATTACATTGACCCCAGAGTTGGACTAGTACTTATATCATCGACCACACAAGGATGAAAAGCAAAGTCGACCTTGACGGAATTTGAATTCAGAGCGTAAAGACACGAAATACCGCAAAGCGTTTTGTCCGTGTGCTAACGATTTTCCCAGCTCGCCAATTATTGCAATAATAATAATACTTCTGTCCAAGGCGGCGAGCTGGCAGAAACGTTAGCACGCCGGGCGAAATGCTTAGCGGTATTTCGTCTGCCGTTACGTTCTGAGTTCAAATTCCGCCGAGGTCGACTTTGACTCTCATCTTTTCGGGGTCGATAAATGAAGTACCAGTTACGCACTGAGGTTGATGTAATCGACTTAATCCCTTTTTCTGTCCTTGTTTGTCCCCTCTATGTTTAGCCCCTTGTGGGCAATAAAGAAATAAGAAACGTTAACACGCCGGGTGAAATACTTAGCGTATCTACACTTATACCGCCATATATATTTACACTCACATACATACATACATACATACATACACATATATGTATGTATATGTTTGTGTATATATGTATATATATTTGCATTTATATGAGTATCTGTGTGTGTGTGTGCGTGTGTATAAATAAAAGAGAATGATTTGGAAAGAGAAAAGAAGTAAAACATGTACGAAATAGGAGAGAGGAAAGGCAATGAATGAAAGGCAAAAAACTGGCTTCACAGACAGAGGTGATGAAGCTGTTGAATGGAATGCGAAATTCTATCAATAATTACATCAGCACAGTGACGAAGGGATAGGAAGAGGGGTTGGGAATGGGGTTTGATATGGCGTACTCTGACATCATTCAGGTTCTGTAAGGGCCATGAATATATAAATGTATACAATATGTGTCAATGTAATCAATACATGTATTAGAGTACAGCAATCCTTCGCCATATCGCAGTCCATTTATCGCGGTTTATTGTTTCAGCTTACGTCGATTCGTCCGTGGATGTGTTTTGCTTTTATAATAAAATAAATATATACAAATTATAAAAAATAAATAAATATATATACAGTACAGTACTGTTTCTACTTCGCGGATTTTCACCAATCGCGAAGGGTATTGGAGCAGAACACCCGCGATAGTCGAGGGATTACTGTATATTTATTAATTCTATGGAGACGAGGATTTTGTGTTTTAATGTTTTGCTTTTTTAATGTTTAAGATATTCGTCCTTCAAGGTGCATTTGGGTATCATAATGTGTGTCTTCAGCTACTAATTTACACAAGTTCATGAACACACACACACACACACACACACACACAGCTCTTCCCACGATACAAATATAAGTTATATACGTTGTTTATAAGGCGGCGAGCTGGCAGAATCGTTAGCACGAGTTCTGAGTTCAAATTCCATCGAGGTCAACTTTGTCTTTCTTCCTTTCGGGGGTCGATAAATTAAGTACCAGTTGCTTACTAGGGTCGGTCTAATCGACTGGCCCCCACTCCCCAAAAAATTTCGGGCCTTGTGCCTAGAGTAGAAAAGTATATACGTTACCTACATTAGTCGTACTGTTACAGTGTACATAATATTGATTTCAAATTCCAAGACAAGACCAGCAATTTTGGGGGAGGGATAAGTAAATTACATGATTCCAAACCACATGATGTCGGGTTCAATCCAACTCCGTGGCATCTTGGGTAAGTATTTTATACTATAGCCCCAGGTCAACCAATGCCTTGTGGGTGGATCTGATAGACAAAAATTGAAAGAAACTTGTCGTATATGTATGTATACATACATGTTTGAGTGTATGTATAAAAGCATGCATGTATGTATGTGTGTATGTATGTATGAGTGCATGCGTGCATGCATGAATGTATGTACGTATACATGTGTGTAGGCATTTGTATGTATGTATGCATGTATGTATGTATACATGTGTGAGTATGTATGCATGCATATATGTATGTGTGTACGTATGAGTACATGCATGTGTATGCATGTATCCATGTGTGTGTGTATTTATGTATGCATGAGTATGTATGCATGCATATATGTATGTATGTGTGTACGTATGTATGTATGTATGTATGTATGTATGTATGGGTGCGTATGTATGTCTGTACGCATTTTATCTATAGGCGTATGCGTGGGTGTGTGGTAAGAAGCTCGCTTCCCAACCGCATGGTTCTGAATTCAGTCGCAATGCATGGCACCATGGGCAAGTATTCTATTCTATAGGCTTGTGAGTGGATTTGGTAAAGGGAAACTGAAAGAAGCCTGTTGGATATATATATATATGTGTGTGTGTGTGTGTGTGTGTGTGCGTGTGTGCGTGTGTGCGTGCGTGTGTGTGTGTTTGTACGCTACCATCGCCTGACAACCAATATTGGTGTGCTTACCTCCACGTAACCTAGCAGTTCGGCAAAAAGGACCGATGGAATAAGTACTGGGCTTAAAAAGAATAAGTACTGGGGTCGTTTGTTTTCGACTAAAGGCAGTGCACCAGTATGGCCGCTGTCAAATGACTGAAACAAGTAAAAGAATACACATGTATATATATGTACAAACACACACACACACACACATACATACACACACACACACACACACACACACACACACACACACACACATATATATATATATATATATATATATATATATATATATATATATATATATATATACGACGGGCTTCTTTCAGTTTCCGTCTACCAAATCCACTCACAAGGCTTTGGTCAGCCCGAGGCTATAGTAGAAGACACTTGCCCAAGGTGCTGCGCAGTGCGACCGAACCCGGAACCATGTGGTTGGTAAGCAAGTTACTTACCACACAGCCACTCCTGCGCCTTTTCCTGTTTGTCTTTTTAAAAATAATAGAAAGCGAATGAATTTACAGAGATTTTGTTGTTATTTCTAGCATAACAAGCGATCACATAGGCGATCATATATACAGTGACGCATCTATTTTCTGTCGGGCTCCGGCTCCTTAATAAGCACTTGATATACTTCACATATTGGCACCAATTCAAATATTTGCTGGACACCAGTACGTTGGATCGATTTAGCTAATTACATAATTTGCCCACGGGTTTAAGAAAGGCTAAGTGGATTGAGACGCAAACAACAATTATAAAAATAACATTCTCATTATTGTATTTGCTTCTTTTTCTTTTTCTTCATATATTTACCATAAGATCAACAGTGGAAACTTTGCAAGACAATACAATTTTTACAGAAAATAAAGCAGTAATGTAGATCGTTGGTGACTTCCTGTAATCATATATGCGTATACATTCATATATATATAAAGAATCTTGCAAACCACATCCCAAAACGAAATGTATGTAAATGTTTTATATATATATATATATATATATATATATATATTATTATTATTATTATTTAATTGAACGCCACGCATCTATTGCAAGTATATATATATAAGCAATAAAAATCCTTTGAGGAGCATGGAATTGTGAAACGATATATACATATATATATATATATTATATATATGTATATATATATATATATATATATATATATATATATATATGCATACATACATACATACATATATAGGCATGTATACATACATAAACATATATACATATATACATGCATACACACACATATATATACATATATATACACACATATACATATATATATATATATATATATATATATATATATATATAGATACAGACATATACAATATACATATATACATACACACACATATAGTATATATATATATATATATATATATATATATATATTTCAGCTTAGAGCTGCGGCCATGCTGATGCATATACACACATATATATACACACGCACAGAAACACACACGCACCTCAGCCAACAATATGAAAATTATAACGATATATATATATGAATATAATTTTCATATTGTTGGCTGAGGTGTCTGCGTGTGCGTGTATATATATATATATATATATATATATATATATATATATATATATATATATATATATATATGCTAAGGCGGTGAGCTGAGACAATAGTTAGCATGGCGAGCAAAATGCTTATCAGCATTTCGTCCGTCTTCAGGTTCAAATAAAATTCTGCCGTTGTTGTCTTCGCTCTTCATCGCTTAGATACCGATGAAATAAATACCAGTTGAATGCGGGGTTGGAGTTAAATGATTTATCCTATCCTTCGAGGTCACAGACCTTAAACCGTAATTTGAAATCGATATGTGTATAATGAAGCAACTAATAAAATGTTTATACATACAAACATTAATTACAAATTCTTAATTATAATAATCTTTAAAGAAACTATTGACGTGGGTGTGTGTTAAGAAGCTTCTTCTCCAACCACATGGTTGCGGATTCAGTCCCACTGCATGGCACGTTAGGCAATTGACTTCTAGTATAGACTTGGGGCAACCAAATTCTTCTGAGTGGATATGTTAGACGAAGGCTGAAAGGTCATGGTATATATATATATATACATATAAAATTATAGGTATATATTTCTGTGTGTTTTTCTGCCTGTGTTTGACCCCCTCCCCTAGACACACACACACACACTCACGCACCATAGCTTGACATCCGATGTTGGTGTTTCACGTCCCGTAACTTCGCGGTTGGACAAAAGAGACCGATAGAATATGTACCAGGCTTACAAAGAATAAGTTGTGTGGTCGATTTCTTCGCAATAAAAGGTGATGCTCCAGCAGGGCCGGTAACAAACGACTGAATCAGATAAAAGATGAAAGAGAGAGAGAGAGAGAGAGAGAGAGAGAGAGAGAGAGAGAGAGAGAGAGAGAGAGTTGGGAGAGAAAGATGGACTCACGCTTGTGTAGTACTAAATACAGAAGAGTGAACTAGAGCAATGTGAAATACTTAAGCTGAACGAAAGATTTTTACTCATTATAGCTACGTGAATTTGAGCAACAAATTACCTTGCTCAAGAACGCACGTCACTGACGTTAAGCCAAGAAAAGGCCTGCCGATTTGAACCGATACCACTTGGCATCAGTACCATCCGCAAGCGTTGGGTGTGCTCAGAACGCAAAGGACCATAACAGACACGGCATGGTATCTCGCCCGGGAATCTAATAGTTCCGTCAATCTACCCGGTAGAGCCATCTATAGAAGCTTTTATAATTTTATAATTACCTAATAATTGCAACATTGTCTGTTTGTCTTTAAAATTATTTATGAGAATGTTATTTTCTGAGATGGCATCTAATTAAGAGATATCTTAGATGTTACTTGAGTCGATTACCCGGTCAAAATACCCAATTATAATGGAAAGAATAAAGAATCATTAGATAAAATTATAAAGAAAATTATATGTATGTAATGAGTAAAACAGCTAGTTTTAAGTCTCTGAATGTGATCTAAGTAGTAACCATACTGCATAGTAAAATCTGTTTGCCAACCTAAAGTGGCAGTTCAGCGTAGGATCATGTTACCACCTTTTAACTCCGGGAAAACATCTTTTCGAGCTGGTTATCGACACACGATCTGTGTCTGAAATGTAGCGTGAGCAAGGGAGCGTACTACTCCCCCCTAGCTACTAGCAGTAGCAACACACCAATGGTTTCTGGGTAATTTCCTGTCCTCGGTGCTGGACAACTGGCGGCCAGAGACAACAGCTTACCCGATCCTACTCATAGCATATAAATATAGAAGTGACAGACAGTCACTGATCTCGTAATGAGAAAAACAGCTAGTTAGTTATATATATGTATATATATGCATATGTGTGTGTGTGAGTGTGTGTATGTGTGTGTGCGTGTGCATCTATGTGTGCTTGTGTGGTTACTGAAACAATTACAAAGTAGCATGATTTAAAAAAAATATAAGCTGAATAAATATTAAACCCATGCTAATACGAGATAAAATCGACGACTGCGACCAGGCAAACAACGATGCTACTGCCGCTGCTGCTGCTGCTACAGATGATTTTGATGTTGTTGTTGTTGATGATGACGATGACGATGACGATGACGGCGATACCTTTCATTATCGGAATATACAACTTAGATAACATTAAATCAAAAGTGCCATCCGTGTATCATACTAAATGTATACACTCCGTTACAAAGTACGATGCTGTGGAATTGTTTTAGATAAAATCCCTTCTTAGGCTATGGGAGAGAAAGGAAGATCTTCATCGCACTGATTCACAACAACGACAGACGATTCGTTTTCTTTGACCCCTGGCAATGTCATATATTCATTTCTCATAAGCTTAAACGAAATTCCTGTGATATATAGAACCAGCGAATAACTCATTCATTAGGAAAAAACTCGGTATACACAACTTGAAGCAGCAATAAATTAAAATCGCCGTATGTGTGCTATACTAAGTATATAAACCTTGTGAGAAGGCTTGAAGCTGTTGAATTGAGAGGGATAATATCTCTTCATTGACTCTTTGTATTAAAAACGCAATATATATATATATATCGAGGAAAGACGAACATCATTGCTGCAGAGGCTCATGAGATCGGTAGATGCATTTCCCCTTTGTTGAGGCTCGTCACTATCTTGCGCACGACTGTCGCTTGTTTAAAAGAACGCGCCTGTCGTTGTCGCGAGACACTGCAGCGACATTTCTCTTATTTCTCTTCGACATGTAATCCATTAGCAATACAAGTCTATGAAAAGATTTTGTTTCAGACAATTTCCACGGCATCATGCCTTGTAACGGTGTTATGCTTTTTTGTCAAACACAGATGGCGGCCTTTCATCATGACGAATCATCCGCCATTCTTAGTAATCAGCATTCTGTTGTTTGTTCAACTGGACTAACAATTAATCAAACGCTTAAGTGGCTGCGTATTCCACAGGCCGATTCAGCATAATGCAACACGTAACAAACATGGATCATTGATTTATGTTTCCAACCCATAATTCCGTAAACCCAATTGCACTTGAGTCAACCCGATTCTATTGTACAAGATACTTACTCAAAATGCCATGCAGTAGGGTCGATCCCAGCTCCTCGTGAATTCGAAGCAAAATGTTATCTACTCTCACTCTACATTCAGTGCAAGATTTAAATAGAAGCTAAATAATGTAGACATTAACGTTACAAAATCAATAAAAATACTTCAGCCTGGTAACGCTAGGTTACAGGGACGTAAACACACCAACACCGGTTGTGAAGCAGACAATGACACACACACACATACACGCACACAAAGTCAAACACACGCACAGTCAAGCACATCACACACACAAATATACGACTGGTTTCCACGCAGTTTCCTCCTATTAAATTCACTCACAAAGCATTATTGGACGACCCAAGTCTATAGAAGACACTTAGAGAAGGAACCACGCAGTGGAATTGAACCTGAAACAACGTGGTTGCAAAGCGAGCTTCTTAATCACACAGCCATGCCGGCGCCTGCACACAGCCAAGCCTGTTTCCTTTTTCATTGTATACTTGTTTTGTTCAGACTTTTTCACATCCTTCAGTATCTGTTTGTTGGCGGCCATATCGGAAGTATTGACAATGTGATTTGTTCAGTGATCAGTTTTTAGTAAAGAGTAGTGGTCAAGCTGTAAGAAAATACAGTCATTTGTGTTTTGTTGTTGTTTAGCTTAAAGTTAACCTTGATAGATCAAGACTATTAACAAAGGCTTTCCAGCCGAGACCAAGTCAATTTCTATATATGATGTTTGGTAATTAATAAACTGATGTTTATCACAGTACTTGTATTCTTTTCTACTCTACGCACAAGGCCCGAAACTTTTGGAGAGGGGACCAGTCAATTAGATCGACCCCAGTAAACACTGGTACTTAATTTATCGACCCCTGAAAGGATGAAAAGCAAAGTCGACCTCGGCGGAATTTGAACTCAGAACGTGAAGACAGACGAAATACCGCTAAGCATTTCGTCCGGCGTGTTAGTGTCTCTGCCAGCTCACCGCTTTCTTTCAGTACATATATGGATTTCAAACTTTGGCACAAGACCAGGGATCTTTGGAGCCAAGTCGGTTACATCACCCACAGTGCTCAACTGGCACTTATTTTATCAACCGTGGAAGAATGTAAGGCAAAGTCGACCTCGGCGGAATTTAAACTCAGAACGTAAAGACGGACGAAATGCAACCAAGTATTTTCTCCGGCTGTGCTAGCGATTCTGCTCATTCAGTTAAAGTACTTACTTTACGATGGAAAAAATAACTAATGCCGTTTCCTTCTTACTCAGTTTTGCCAACCAGCCAGCCAGCCAGCCAGCCAGCCAGCCAGCCAGTCAGTAATCTTGTCCGCCCATTATTTCTGGGAAGGTCGAAGGTGGATAGTCTTCAGACACCTCTTTCTCGGGACCTTATCAGAAACAACTGACATTACACCTTCCGGTTAGATTCCCAAGTATTACCAACTTGTCTACTTCTGGGCCGCCTGCCGGTTGACTCGGCTTGAAGAATCCGTCATCCGATTCTGTCCTGAGATATTGTAATCACATGTCGACAGTATTCCACTTTCCAGTGTAATAATTCTCTGCAGCGCAGTTATGGCCTTATTAAGTTGTTAGCTTCATAATCTAGTGGTTATGCGTTCGATTTTACTTTACATCATCTACAAGCCTGTTCTACAATATCATCCTTGAGTTGGCTCCTCTTTAAAAGTGAAATTGCGTAGAATGGTAATTGTGACCAGTTTTCCAGCTCCAGTGCGTCGAAATATTAATCCTGTTATTAGAGTGTCCCACATATAGATGAATTATCATATTTTTTTTGCTTTAGCTAAAGGTTATCTATACATAAACTTTTTATAACATGATATTTTACAGAAATTTTGTTTTTTCATTTCAAACTTCATCGCGAGCCACCTAGAAACATACATACTCTAGGTTTACCATGAGTGTATGCATGTTTGTATGTATGTATGTATGTATGTATGTAATATGCTAGTATAGTATCCTTAAGATCTTATGGCGATCTCATGTGTCTCATACGAAAGTAATTGAGCAGGCGAAAGTGAAGAATATCGAGCTCAGGGTTATGAAATTAATGAATATTGAGCCCAGGGTTAAAAATTAAAACGACTGATGTCAAAAAGGTCAGCGTCGAAACTGGGATGCCAGTTAAGCGGCAAGAAAACTGCTGTGGCAAAGCGTCTCAAAGCGAACGCTATTAGTCTCATACATTTTCTGAAATTCTGCCAGGATCATGCCGCTGGTCGTCTTGCATTGACTAAGCTATCAAAAGCAAAGGTGTAACGCTAAACTATCATTATATTAGGGATAATGTGACTACAGCGTAAGATGTATTTACGTGGTTAGACGACATGTTTTTATGTGTTGCGTCAAAAGAATTTAAGTTTATTATTTATAGATTCGTTGTGAGTGTGTTATTATATAAAGTTATAAATACGATTTCATAGCCATAATATGTCTCGCGCACGCGTACACAGGCATATGTATATATGTATATATTTATATGTGTGTGTGTGTGTGTGTGTGTGTGTGTGTGTGTGTATGTGTGTGTGTGTGAGTGTGTGTGTATGTGTGTGTATATGTCTCTCTCTATATATATGTTCACAAACACGTATACATGTATATGTATGTGTGTGTATATATATATATGTACATATATACATATATATGCTAACACACACATATACATGTGTATGTATGTACGTACATATCTTTCTCTCTCTCACTCTGTCTGTCTGCCTGTCAGTCTCTATATATAATATACACCCGTACACATAAGTATATAAAATTATATTATGGTGACGAAATCGTATTTTTAACTTTACACAAGAATATAATGTAAAATAATACATTTTTATATACGTACACATATACATATATATATGAATGTATGTATGTGTATAAATGTACATACATACGCAAACATCTTTATACACTACAAATAATATTTCATATCTATGATATAAAAGTTATTATATATTATACGATTTTTTTATATCTCGAATAAAAGATATCAAATGCTATATAGTATAAAAGTTATTAGGTAATTTTACTGTGTAAAAGAGATAACGTGATATAATGTGCAAATAACACATATTAGCTAAAAAAAATAGTACAATCGCTAATACACGGCTGTATGGCACAAAGGATATTATAATGATATGATATAAGAAAGATATTTCATGGTTTTATGTGGTATAATATGTACATATACAATAGCTGGTTTTACAGCGTTGTCTATCGTCGGAGTTTCATCCTTACACAATAAATGTTCTTTATTTTCTCCCGGTATTCGTATGTCTGTGTGTATGCCTGTGTGTTTGCATGTATATATATGTATGTATATGTACGTATATGTATGTATATGTATGTATATGTATGTATATGTATACACATTATGTATATGTATAAATATATATGTATACGTATATGTATATATATATATATGCATATATATATATACATCTAAGTATACATATGTATATGTGTATATATATATGTGCATATATAAATGTATGCATATGCATATGTATGCATACGTATATATATATATATATATATATATATATAATTATTACAAATTATCCCTTAATTATGTTTATATATATATATGTAGATATATTTATGTATATATCCTTACATACACACGCGCACACACGCAGACACGCACATACACAGACACGCACATATATATATATATATCTGTGTGTGTGTGTGTGTGTGTGTGTGCGTGTGTGTGCACGTGTATACATGTGTATAGCTGTATGAATGAATGGGCCAATAACTATAAGATCATCTGCTCATTGCATACATACCATACCTATAGACACATGCGCAGACATGTTTGTTGTATGGAAGAATTTTCCTTTCAACCATGCTACGTTGAAAGGCCGCCATTTCCCATTAGCGATTATTTTTATAGCTGTTTATTAGCAAGGGGCCAATGTACTCAGTCGGTTCTAGCGTCGTGTTAGCAACGCGAATGTCGTTGGTTCGACCTCCATGATGGTATGGTATATTTTATAAGCGCAAGCATAGCTCTACAGAGAAAAAGCTCACTGTGCTAAAACATTGTGTCTGCTATGAATCGGAACTTATACTCTTTTACTGTCTCTTTTACTCTTTTACTTGTTTAAGTCATTTGACTGCGGCCATGCTAGAGCCCCACCTATAGTCGAGAAAATCGACCCCAGGACTTATTCTTTGTAAGCCTAGTACTTATTCTATAGGTCTCTTTTGCCGAACCGCTAAGTTACGGGTACGTAAACAGATCAGCATAAGTTGTTAAGCGATGATGGGGAGAAAAACACAGACACACAAACACACATATACATATACATATACATATATAGGATGGGCTTTCAGTTTCCGTATACCAAATCTACTCACAAGGCTTTGGTCGGCCCGAGGCTATAGTAGAAGACATTTCCCCAAGGTGCCATGCAGTAGGACTGAACCTGGAACCATGCGGTTGGTAAGCAAGCTACTTACCACACTGCCACTCATGCACACACACACACACACACACACACGCATATGCACACATATATGTATGTATATGTGTATGTATATATATATATATATATATATATATATATATATATATATATATATATATGTATATATATATATATGTGTGTGTGTGTGTGTGTTTGTGTGTGTGTAGGCGTATGTTATGTTATGTATGTATGTATGTATGTATGTATGTATGTATGCATGTAGTGGTGTTGATTCGTTGGACTAAACCCTTGAAGGCAGTGCCAGTATACGTCTACTCTCCAAGGATTGAAAATATAAGAGGTATAAAGTATATAGTCTCTTTTACATTTATTATAAAATGACTTTCGTAGTTTCATTCACGTTTCGAGACCTTCTGGGTTTCATCTTGTGAATGAAAAACATGATGATGTGGCATTTTTGTCGCGTTTTGTAATAAGCAGTGACTATCATGGAAATAAGGTTGTAACAATTAAACGATTATCACTGGATAATCGTCTTAGTGTTACAATAATTGGTTGTTCGGTGAAGAAGTTCGCTTCGAAACATGTGTCGTTTCGAGTTTGATCCTAAAGCGTAATATCTTGTACAAGTGTCTTCGACATGTAGCCTAGAGCTGACCAATGCATTCTGAGTGAAATTTGGACATTGGAATAAATGTTGTTCGTTTGTTTGTTGTTTGCATGTATATATGCATACATACTATATATGTATGCATGTATATATGCATACAGACTTCACTATATATGTATATAGTGAATGCGTATGGCTCAGTGGTTAGAGCATCGAGCTTACGATCATGAGGTTGTGAGTTCGAATCCCGGACCGGGCTGCGTGTTGTGTTCTTGAAGAAGACACTTTATTTCACGTTGCTCCAGTTCACTCAGCTGTAGAAATGCGTTGCGACGTCACTGGTGCGAAGCTCTATCCGTGGATATAAACGTGATTGAGGACTTCTGATGTAGAAGTTCTCAGTAATTACTAGTGTGGTTCAGACCATGATCAGCACTAATCAAGTTAACAGATGATGGGTGGCGCTCCAAGTGTGGCCACCTCTGAATGTGTTCGTTTTCTCTAAAGTTAGTTTCTGTAGGATTGTATTACTGTAATATGCAAAGTGTCCTTCTTTAGACAACAGTATGTGTTTGGCATAAGGGAGATTTAAGGGCTATTTTTAGCAAAGGAAGAATTGGTTAGAGCAGTGTTTCTGAACCAGAGTCCATATGACCCCTGGAGGTCCACATATGACTTTGTTGTTAAAGCTTGTCTACAATAGGCGCAAGCGTGGCTGTGTGTTAAGAAGCTTGCTTCCCAATTGCATGGTCTAGGTTTCAGTCCCACTGTGTGACACATTATGCGAGTGTCTACTACTGTAGCGTTGGATCAATAAAAGCCTTGGGTGAATTTTGTGGAGAGAAACTGAAAGAAGCCCGTCATATGTGGATGTGTGTGTGTGTGTATTTGTGTCTGTGTTTGTCCCCCCACCACTACTTGACGACCGATGATGTTGTGTTTACATCCCCGTAACTTTGGTAAAGGAGTTCGATAGAATAAGTACCAGGTTTTAAAATTAGCTACTGGTGTCAATTCAATGGACTAAAAATTCTTCCCCTCAGTGCAGATGATGATGGTGGAGAAGATGGTGCTGCTGTTTTAGTCTAGCTGTTGTGGCTTGTGATGACAATGTGTGTGGAGGCGGTAATGATAAGGTCGGGTGGCGGAGGTTGTTTGTATGTTGGTGTGTTTACGTCCCCGTAGCTTACCGGTTCGGCAAAAGTGGTCGATAGGATAAGTACTAGGCTTACAAAAGTATAAGTCTGGGGGTTGATTAGTTCGACTAAAGTCGATGCTCCA
>NC_142937.1:21845032-21847532 GCF_046866305.1 Octopus bimaculoides
CACACATATATATGGAAACGGAAAATTATTTATTGTGTATTTATGAACGTGACCTTAAATTTGCACAATATTTTCCCTCAGCGCTCTGTATAACCATGCATACATACAAACATAAATACATACTACTTATACTAATACAAATTTTTCACTCTCTATATACATATTTGTGTGTGTGTATATATATATGTATATATATATATATATATATATATATATATATATATATATATATATATATATATATATATATATATATATATATATATATATATGCATATATATATATATATATATATATATATATATATATATATATATGCATATGTGTGTGTGTGTGTGTGTGTGTGTGTGTGTGTATGTGTGTGTGTGTGTGCGTGCGTGCGTGTGTAAATATATATATATATATATATATATATATATATATATATATATGTATGTATATGTATATGTATATATATGTATGTATCTATATATATAAAAATGAGAATGTGTGTCTGTCTGTCTGTCTGTCTGTCTGTCTGTGTGAATCCCTAAAACTCGAGAACTACGCAACCAATTTCATTCAAATTTTACACATGCCTTACTTAGGGTTCCAGTTGTGGTTTAGTCAAAAAAAATTATTAACTTCTTGCAGAGTTCGAGCACACGGCAACATAATATCTTCTCCACTATTTAAGTATTACGTGTCAAAAGTGAAACAAAAACACTCATGTCAAATACTTTCACTTTAAAAATGAAACTATTCCACTAACTGAAACAATCACATTTCGATACTGTAGTGACAGATACTTTCACAGAGAGAGAAAGAGAGAAAGAGAGAGACAGAAAGAGAGAGACAGAAAGAGAGAGACAGAGATCGATGTATATGTATACATATACATGTATATGTACACCATTTCGATATTGTAATGACAGATACTTTCAGAGAGAGAGAGAGAGAAAGAGAGAAAGAGAGAGAGAAAGAGAGAGAGAGAAAGAGAGAGAGAGAAAGAGAGAAAGAGAGAGAGAAAGAGAGAGAGAGAAAGAGAGAGAGAGAAAGAGAGAAAGAGAGAGAGAAAGAGAGAGAGAGAAAGAGAGAGAGAGAGAGAGAGATGTATATGTATACATATAGATGTACACGTATATGTATATATATATAGATCTATACATACATGTATATGTATACATATGTGTAGATGTATATATATATATAGATGTACATGTAATATGTACACATATATACATATATACATGCATACAGATATCTATACATATATACACCCATCACACACACATACACATGCACACAAACACACACATTAGTCATTTGTTTTCTTATCCAAAACTACGTCAAAAGTACTGAATGGATCTTTATGAAATTTGGAAATTATATTCTTTGCATAACGGCCATAACTCCCATGAAAATTCATATATTTTTGATGTTGATGAAATTTTAACCCGAACATAAAAGATGAGCATTATTTAGAAAATGATGTCACACGTTATCGAGGCTACCATTCTTTCTGGATGTGCAAAAGGGGATGACGTCTTTATTCCAAGAATTCCTCTTACTCCAACAGGAGCAGACATTCCTTTTACATTCAGAAGACTACAATTCCCCCTTCGTGTGACTTTTGCCATGTCCATAAACAAATATCAGGGTCAAACACTGTCTGTAGCTGGTCTTCTCTTGGAAGAGCCCTGCTTCTCACATGGGCAACTGTATGTTGGCTGCTCAAGAGTGGGCAGCAACAAAAAACCTACTTGTATATGCTCCACAAGGGAAAACAAGGAACATAGTTTACAATGAGGTGTTATAATCACAACAGCAAGAAAGTATGTACATGATCACCTTCTTTTACGAAACTTCATTGACTTTCATATATTTATATTGATATACATATATATACGTGTGTTTGGGTGCGTGTGTGTATATACATCTCTATATATAAAGATGATGCGTAGTCTAGACGGCGTTTTTAGATTTCATTATTCTCTTTAACCCGGGCAACGCCGGGTATTTCTGCTAGTATATATATAATTACATATATGTACAAAGCTACATATGTATATATACATGCATATATGGGTACAGGACGTCAAAAAAACATGAACAAAATGAAAAACGAGAACGTAAATAAACAAAAACATGGAAAACGTACTTTGTTTAGGACAACGAAAGAAACAAATAAAGAAACGAGACAAGCAACATAAAGAACAATCCCTTCATCAGTTGCCCCTGTTTCATTTACTCTGCGTTTCGAATACGTATGTGTATGTGTATGTATGTCTTTGTGTTTAAAGATTATATTTCTGATGTGTATTGTCTTTTAGATAGTATGTAGATGCATTTATGTCGATTTAATGGGCAGGGAAATGTTTATAGTGACAGTTACACCAGTAGTTATATATATATATATATATATATATATATATATATATATATATATATATATATATATATATATATATATATATATATATATACAAGAATAAGGGCAGAGAATCGTCAATTAATAAT
>NC_142937.1:21852532-21865032 GCF_046866305.1 Octopus bimaculoides
CTAGAGCACCGCCTTTAGTCGAGCAAATCGACCCCAGGACTTATTCTTTGTAAGCCTAGTACTTATTCTATCGGTCTCTTTTGTCGAACCACTAAGTTACGGGGACGTAAACACACCAGCATCGGTTGGAGGACAAACACAGACACACAAACACACGCACACACACACACACACGCATATATATATATATACATATGTACGATGGGATTCTTTCAGTTTCCGTCTACCAAATCCACTCACAAGGCTTTGGTCGGCCCGAGGCTATAGTAGAAGACACTTGCCCAAGGAGCCACGCAGTGGGACTGAACCCGGAACGATGTGGCTGGTAAGCAAGCTACTACCACACAGTCACCCCTAAGTTATTAATATAAAGAACAAAGTTTACATAGCTTACAAAATTAACAATGTTCATTGTTAACGAAAATGTTCATGATGAACAAGAATATTCAATAATAAACATACCTAGTTAGTGTTAAATGTTACCAAGAATGTTTATGTATGACGATAATGTTTAGGTATAATGAAAATGTTCTGGGTTAAGAAATATGGTTAAGATCAAGAAAATATATTCAATGTTTTACGAATGCCCTGTGAAAAATGTCCTTTTAATGTCGGCAATTCCTGGTTTACTATTTCCTGGAACTTATGTGGGTTTACCCTCTGTTTTTATACGATTTTGTTCCAAAGCTTGAGATTACGTTAGCGTAAGGGGGAAAAAATAAAGAAAAGAAGGGATTGAAAAATTCAAAAGATACCAGTTGGTAGTAAGGTTCAACGAGTGAATGTCATAGATCAGAGGACAACAAGGAGGTGGTAGTAAGTTCCAGACACCAGAAGTTCCAAGACATAAGTTATTAATAGAAGTAACATATGTCTTGCGGGAAACTCAACAGAGAGACGATGGGAAGAGACACATACTTGATTTGTCAATGCCTTGCAGAGATGATGGCTGTATATCATTCTAGCAGCGGCCATTACAAATAGGATAATAGATACGTTTGTTATCTGCCATAATGTTTTCAACAGCTAGATCAGTGCAATTCTTTAGCTTTTCAGCTCTGTACACTGCGACACTAGAGTCATTTGGTTTTTGCTATGTCGTTAATTAATATGCTATTGTCATTTATATCATGGGGAATGACGTCAAGTTTATTATTTGTACTCAGGTGGTCTATGTCTCTCTGTGTAACTTCTACAATGCTATAGTATTTCCTTATTGTCATTTTCTAAGACAGGTGAAAATTCACGTATATATTGTAGAGAGTATGTAAAAGAGACTTCGCTGCATTATTGTGCTTCAAGTATAATTTGTCGTAACTAATTGGGGACATCGTGATTCAGTGTAGTAAAGATATTTCCCATACGCGACACCTCTTATCTATATTATAAGTGTTTTGGATATTCCTTTTAACAAATCTTTGAGCGATGACCTGTTTTTGTATCGACAATATTTCTACTTACACTGAAACACTCAGAGTTCGATTTGTGCATTCAGGCCACATATAGTCTTATTTCTGTATATAAATACATTGAAATAGATATATAATAAAATAATTTATATAGACGATCTGCGAGCGCTTCTCATTTTTACCGAACCGCTCGTTGAATGATGGAAATGTTAACTCACCAGGACCGTTTGTCAAGAGATGTTGAGGTGGGAGGGACAAACACAAACACCTCTCCCCCCACACACAGACTCATACACAGACTCACACACACACACACACACACACACACACACACACACACACACACACACACACACACACACACATATGACGGGCTTTTTTCAGTTTCTGTCTACCAAATCCACTCACAAGGCTTTGGTTAGCCCGAGACTACAGTAGACGACTTTTATCCAAGATGCCACCCGGTGGGACTGAACTCGGAACCATGTGGTTTGGAAACAAACTTCTTACCCCATAGCAACGCTTGTGCCTATGCAAAAATATGTATTTCTATTTCGTTTAAATACATCTTATGCAAGTGGACGAAAGTGCATCTCTCGCCTATGCTCAAATATTTGTAAAATGTATTTGAGCCTTTTTAGGGTATTCAAAGTCCTTATCTCTATTGTTTGGTCTGTCTCGTTTATTGCCAGATCCTTTAATTACTCAATTACAAAAGACAACTTAATTTCTTTGATAATCTGATTGACGATATTGAAGAGAATTTTAATTTTGGGACTGTTTGGGATATTCATTGTTAGGTCCTTCAGGAGGACGCTGTAATGATGGATATGCCGGATCGTTTCTTTTCCAATATGATATCTATGGAGGCATTTTGTTTTATAAATTAGCCAATTGAAAAGTAACAAACGTAAGATTTCGTTGTAGTCTCTCGTAGTCCGAGAAAGACTATTCTGCAATTTGTTACTGAAGAGCGTGCATATAGGATTTGTTTATAGTGATCAAACTCTTGTGCTGTACATTCAGGATGAGGTACTGAAGGACAGCCTCGGGATTGCTGAATTTTCGGACGAGATGGAAAAGGACCAAGATACCTGCTATCTTGCGGTACTCAAAAAGACCCGTCCTCCACAGTAGAAGTTTTAAGACTGCATACCCTGGTGAAGGGGATTGGCCTACAAGAGTCATGAGAGTCATGTGCCGGTGCCGCGTAAAAATCCCTCGAGGCGCTGCCACGTAAAAGTGCTCGTGCCAGTGACTCATTAAATCATCCAGCACACGGGGTAAAGTGGTTGGCGTTAAGAAGGGCATCCAGCCGTTGAAACCGAGCCAAATCACACTGGAACCGCATGCAGATCTCCGGTTTGTCAGCTCTAGTCAAACCGTCCATTCCATGCCAACATAGAAAACGGACGTTAAATGATAATGATGACGATGACGACGGTGATGATTAGCTCACTCTCTTCATCAATTTGACGTTGGCTGAACAAACGCAAGGTGCACCATAACTCAGGTGTCGAAGTGATCGCCGAGCATCGAGGGATGGAGTATTTTGCTCAAGAACACAAAACACTGCCCGGTCCGGCAATAGAAACTACGATCTCGCAATCGTCAGGAGAACACCCTAACCACTAAGCAACCTTAACGTAAGAATAAATGAAAACCAAAAGTATTGCAAAACGAGTCGATTGGGCGCAGCTGTTTGGACGCTGATGATTTGGTGCGGTTGATTGGATTATTCAGCTTCCTTTGACGACATTACTTTTCAGCGCTGCAGGCAAACACCCATACACACATGAGCGCGCACGCACACACAGGCACACGCCATCGCGCACGTGCGCGCGCAGTGATGTACACATAAAGATAGAAAGAGACAGAGAGAGGAGGGTAGCTATTACAATTTATTAATTGAACACAAGTGACATAAACACTTTCCCTCTCTTCATACACATAGGGAAATATGCTCACGTACATAGAGAGAGAGAGAGAGAGAGAGAGAGAGAGAGAGAGAGAGAGAAAGGGGGGAAAAGAGGGAGAAAGAACGAGGAAAACATTAAAATGAGATGAATAATTAAAACGTCTCATGTCAAATAACTCAGCGTCGGATCAACAGCGCCGTCGAATCAGCGGCGCGAAAAAGAATTGTGCCAAAACATCTTATAACCGCCTCCCTACTTTTGGAAATTTTTCAGTATTAGCCCTCTGAGGCTGATGCTTGCAGTTATGGTCTTCTTGCTGACTGTAAGAATTATGCTTCTCTTGGATATTGTTTTAAATAATTTAAGAAATGTCGTTAGAACGAATGAAATTCTAGAACATTGATACGTAGTCATATGAAATGTAATAAAACATTTTTCTCTGCTCGGAGAAATGACAGTGAGAGACGCCTCTTTGCACTTAATGAAGGCGATTGATAAGATCTGGGAATTTGATAAAACGTTCCTAGGAAAACACTTTCAAAACTTTTTTGTTTACTCTCTTACAGTAAATCCTGACACTGCATGTTTGTCTTGTAGATACCCGACGACCTCTTACGGATGATTTTATGATTTCCTCAATTCTCTCCCACTCTAATTGTTTTCTGCTATACTTTCTCTCAACTCGGTTATTTTCTTTATTTGTAACAATGAAATTCATACATTTTTCTCTAACGCATTTAGCTTTTACAATTTCACTTTTGTTTTATCCAAGTTTCTTGTTACTATCGTTGTTACTACAGTTGTTCTTGTGCATATTAATATTACTGCTGCACCATTTGCCACTGCTAGTGTTTTGGTAGTATTGGTGTTGTAGGTGGTGGTGTTGATAGTTATAAGAAATAGGGGCTTAATAAGAAACTTTCTACCACTCTGTCTTTTGTCTTTGACCGCTTTCGTTCCCCCCACTTTTCTTTTTTTACAAATTTTCGCTTCAATTGCATCACACGATGATATTCTCGATCCAAACGCAAAGGTCGAAGACAGTTAACTCTGCGCTTGTGTCTGTGATCGTGTTTCACTGCATAGGGAAGTTCTGCTGGGAGACCTTCATTATTGTCGGAAGACCTAATATTGCTGTTGTTATTACCTTCTGACAGTAGGCTTCAGCCTTGTCAATTCCTATAACCGAGGATGAGGTGTCCAAATGTCAGTCTTTGGGACATGTTGTTTTTGTTGCTTAAGTCGCTGCCCTTACCTCTGTTTTTATGTTTCTTCATGACAAATAATCTTTTATTATATTTTACTGTCACCACTAACAGCTGGATTGTTCCCTCTGCAGCGCCATTTTCTTGACCTTTGTTGCTACACCTAAACAATCCCCTACCAACTGTCTGTCATTTTTGACGACTCTATTCTCACGACCTCCCGATGTTGCGCTGCAGAGGTGACAACGAACCAAGAATAATAATCACTGTCAACACTCATGTCTGTTAACCTTGTATTGTGTTGGGTCACGTATTGTATTATGATCCATTGAGCAGGTGCTAATAACAGTATTTCTGCTTGTTGATTCGCTACCCACCTCGGTGTTTTAGATAGATATTTCTAAATACTTTACTTCGATTGATAGACAGCCTATTTGCACAATCATGACCAGGGCTTCCCCCAGTTTCTCTTTTGCGAGTACATTGAAAGACCCCTTCGTTCTCTTTTGTCAGGAATACGCATGCACGTTTCTTCTAGTCTGTTTCTGAAAAATTCCTCAGAAAAGGAGACACACTTCTTTGTGACCCAACGCTGCTACGCCTCCATCTTAAACCAGATTCGTTGTATATCTTAAACTTGTCTCATACTATTGTTATCAAAAGCATTTTCTTTTCTACCAACGTCATTTCTAATATTTTCAGTATTTTCGTTTCTCGAAATACCTGTGTGTGGATGTCATTATTTTTCTTGCCAAAGATCTCTGAAATTATTTTTACTCGTGCCATTCTCAACAGAAATGTCCTTATTTTCTATATTAAAACGTCTACATTTTGCTGTAGGATATTCCTTGTTTCTTTTCCTTTCTGATTTGAGAAGGTGCTGCCGACATTGTTTGCATCCATTTTGCTCATATATGTTGACAAACAAGTAAAAAATATCTAAAAGCAGAGCTAAACCGTAAAGATGATAATAAAACCTAGATCAATATCATCGTTGTCCCTGACTTTTAATTTTGTACTCCTTTGTCCCCATTACTTAACTATGTATGGACGAAGGTATATGTAATTATTTTAGCCTGGGTTTTAGGTGAATTTTCCGTCCTGCAAACACAGTAGACAGTCCAGTAATCTTTGCCACTCCCAACCGACTATTTCTCACGTTATTTCGTTCAGTGTTTCCATCACTTGCTATTTTGAAAGAAGAGAGAACGTCACTCCATGTCCTTCTTAAAAACCAAATAGATTAGCTTTAAATTTGATCTCTCTCGGATTTGATCCTGGAGCAAAGATTTGCTGTCTGGCTTTATGCAATTCTCCGAATCAACTCAAAAATTTGTCAAAGCCGATATAGTATGTGTAATGACCGAGGCAAAACCGGCTCTTTTAACATTGTTCCTATGTCAATTAACTCAGCCGACTAACATATTTGTCTCTTTACAGGAGTCGTTTTTGTTGTTGTTACAGCTATCATTTAAAATATTTGTAAAACAGCTCGAAATAATTTTTCTAATTAAATGTTCATTTAAATATTCATTATTTTTTTCTTTTTGTTGGTAGTGTTTATTGTGATTGTGGTGCAATTTGTTTTCATTATGTTTTATTTTTGTTTAATTCTCTATTATATTATTTTCATTTTTTTTTCATAATTGTGGAGGAGGTTATTGTTTTTGGCCTGTAGACATTTTGACGCGAAAATGTCGACAAAATGTGAAAGAAAACAAAATATAAATTGTCTATAAAGACTGTTTTATTTTTCCACTTACGTATCGGGTCATGTGTCTACAGGTAAATAATAACCTTATTGGCTATTACTCAATTGCTAAAAAAAGAGAGAACGAAAATAATCTTTCGTTTCATTCTTTCTTTTACTTGTCCCTGTCATGAAACTGCGGCAATGCCGGGCAGTGCCTCGATGAAGTTATTCAAATCCTAGTACTAACTATCTTTTAAAGCTTAGTACTTTTTGAATCGATCTCTGTTGCCAAACCGCTAATATTAGGGAGACGTAAGCAAAGCAACACTCGTGGTCAACCGGTGATGGTGACAAACACAGATACAAAGAAACACACATACATATACATACAAACACATATGCATATATATATATAAACTTTAGATAAAACTTAGATTTGTTTCGACCAAAGATTGGTCCAGGCTATGTCTAACTTAATAGCACCAGCTGATAGGATTATCTAAATCCTATATATATATATATATATATATATATATATATATATATATATATATATATATATATATATACATACACACATACATATATATATATATATACATACATACACGCGCACACACACACACAAACACACACACACACCCACTCTCTCTCTCTCTCTCACACACACACACACACACACACACACACACATATGTACATTTGGACGCGTGTCAATGTGACAGAGAGAAAGAGAGAGAGAGAGAATCAAAGAATGAGGAAGTGAGACACGGAGAAAGAGTGGATGTCTGTGTACGTGTGTGCATTTTCGCTTCGTTCTCGTTTTACCTCTATCTCAACCTGATTGCGCCGTGATTATCAAATACTTTTCATTCGTCACAACATCGTCTTTCTCATGAGTTAATCTAGTATTACACCTAACGTTTCGGCTCTTTTTCTGAGATGGTAGCGTGAAACCTAGGGAGAGACCAGGGTCCAGATCTATGAGCGTAGACATTCCACCTTTGACAACCCTACGTTATTTAAGGGTTATCAGTGACCTCATGCACGTTCGATAATAAACATGTTTGGCTTTCGCCTACGGTATTGTTTGCGGAGGCGCAATGGCCCAGTGGTTAGGGCAGCGGACACGCGGTCATAGGATCGCGGTTTCGATTCCCAGACCGGGCGTTGTGAGTGTTTATAGAACGAAAACACCTAAAGTTCCACGAGGCTCCGGCAGGGGATGGTGGCGAACCCTGCTGTACTCTTTCACCACAACTTTCTCTCACTCTTACTTCCTGTTTCTGTTCTACCTGTAATTCAAGGGGCCAGCCTTGTCACACTCTGTGTCACGCTGAATATCCCCGAGAACTACGTTAAGGGTACACGTGTCTGTGGAGTGCTCAGCCACTTGCACGTTAATTTCACGAGCAGGCTGTTCCATTGATCGGATCAAGTGGAACCCTCGACGTCGTAAGCGACGGAGTGCCAACAACGGTATTGTTTATCCTTTTGGTTTTGTCGAAACAAAATCCAGTCGTGAACTTCCCAAATGTTTTTAGATACACTAGCTAGAATTTCCTTTTCCACAAGTATCCAAGATTTTTCGACATCTAGCTGTTATTTCTAGCAAGCAGAGGGCCTGCAAAGAAAATCTATCGTGTGTTCTAAGTCACTGTGTAGCTAGCTGTGAGCAACGCAACAGACACATGCAATGTACACTGGCAAACAAAAAATGCATAAAATATGCATTATCGATTTTCTTATATTTGGATTGACACATGATACAGGAACACAGAAGAGGGCGGAGGCGTAATGTCGACGTTGTTGTTGGTGGTGGTGGTGTTGTTGGTGTCATGTTTGTTGTTGAGAAGCGAGGCTAATGCGATATTTGTTTTATTCAATGACTCAAAATGTTTATGACAATTTTTAGCGTAATGTCAACAGGGAAAGAAAAAACAAGTGTTTTCATATATATATATATATATATATATATATATATATATATATATATATATATATATATATATATATATATATATATATATATATATATATATATATGTATATATATATATATATATGTTTGTTTGTGTGTGTATTTTTCTGAATGTGTGTTTGTCCCCTCAACATCGCTTGACAGCCGACGCTGGTGTCTTTACGTCCCCATAACGTAGCGGTTCGGCAAAAAGAGAACGGTAGAAGAAGTACTAGGCTTACAAAGAATAAGTTCTGGGGTTAATTCGCTCGACTAAAGGCGATGCTCCAGCATGGCCGCAGTCAAATGAGTTGAAACAAGTAAAAGAATAAAAGAATCGGCTATGTCAAGATGGATTTATGTATTCTTCCTCACATTTGGATTTTTATGTATTCTCTCTCCCACTTGGATTTGAAATGCTGCCACATTTATAATATGTCTTTTCTACAGTAATTTTCTTCATTTTCGTGCAGCTGAAGATTGCTCTTCATATTGCATTTAATGTAATGCTCGCATTACTTAAATAAATTGGAGTAGCATGAAACGTGCGTACTGCAATCACCTTTGAAATCCGTGTTGCTTATTTTTTGATTTTGATCACCTATCCTTTTGGGATACGATATTCGGGTGCCTACGCATAAGTACTATATTCAACCTTGAATCTATATCTAAACCGTATATATATATATATATATATATATATATATATATATATATATATATATATATATATATATATATATATATACACATATATATACACACACACGCACACACTCACACACGCACACACAAAAGACAGTCTCTGCACCTATGTTGTTAGGTAACTTCCTGGCTTGTATAAGCATATATGAATATGTACGTTCTTGATCGTTAATGGTTCTTACTGCGTCTTTCATCTGTTTAACAGACGTGTAAATTCGCACGTGGGCAGTGATATATATACTTTTTATCATTAAAACTGCAAAAACATCACAAAATCTATTATTCAGATTTTGTGATTTCCGTTCGTCGTATAGCTGTGATCAAGTTGTCTCGATCACAACTATGTTTGTTTGTGTGTGTGTGTGTGTGTGTGCGTGTGTGTGTGTGCGTGTCTGTGTGTGCGTGTCTGTGTGTGCGCTTGAGCGCTGAAGCTTCACTCCAAGTGTTGGATCGATGATAAAGATCCTTGAGATTCGCTTATGGTAGTTCGTTGCTGTAGTACGTAGCCACGTGTAACAAACAATATGCTGCCACTGAATCACCCTGGCCTCATATCATGTGTGTGAGAGCATTAATAAATGATGGATAAGCATTGAATTGTTGCAAGGAGTTCAAACAGTTAATAAAAGGTAAGATAGATAATCAAAAAGTCTTATTTGGAGAGTTTCATCTATTTCGGGTGGATTGAAATATCGAAACAAATATAGCAAGCAAGTGCTGTCAGTAATTACTCAGGGTGGAAAGCTGATGACCGTTATGTAGCAAGACACAAAAAATTAGCGAAGTACAGGCACCCGACTGAGTTGAAGGCAGATTTACTTCTGCTTTTATAGCACATACAGAATATGTGTAGCTTAAATACTGAGATTGAAAAGCAGGGGCGAATTATGCCTGCCTAATCTACAAAAACATAAAATATCGTGCATTTTATGCAAATTAATCAGAGTAACCTTCATAATTTTATTGAATTAGGTGCATATTTTGCTATAAAAGGAAAATGTTGCTATCGATCTATTTTATTCAAGGTAGGCAATGCCTACCTTGCCTACTTAGGCGGCACGTCCCTGAAATATAGGCATATCTGTCAGCTATGACCCAGCTGATCTATGAGTAAAAGCATTCCAGCTGTGGTTATAGGGAGGGTTTGATTTGGGTAAAACTTGGCTGCTATTTTTGTATAGATTCTTCATCGTTGAGTCATTTATTTATGTGCTGTCATTGTTGTCGTTTTTGTTTTCTAGATCCAAATTCGCTCTAATCAAGCAGAACTATGATCAAGGGCAGGAAAACTCGAGCCAACCCTTTTTTTCTGGAATGGTATCGTCCAGACTGCATTACTAAACATATGCTTTTAGATATAGTAAGGTGTATATTAAGAGAAATTTCTCTGCTATTTCTGGCAAATTACGTGACTACATATAGGCTGCGTGGGTTGAATGATGAAATACAATAAAACTACAGTTTCTGATCGGGCTCCTTCGTCGGGGAAATCAAATTTTTTTCATTGTTTTTTTCTTTGTTTTATTGAGGTTTAAAATGTTTTTGTAGTTGGGGGAGATAACCAAAGTATTGATATTTTTCATAAAACAGGGGAGATAACCAAACAGTACCGACTTAGGTAGTATTACATTTAATGTTTCGTTTCTTTATTTGAGATGGAAGCGTGAAATTTAGGGAGGACTTCCATACTGAAAAGATTAAGCATCTTATTGAATCTAACATTTTTATAACAAATCATACCATGGATATTTAGGAGGCCAAAAATCAACACTATGTTGATGATTTGAATCAAAAGGATTTAACCCTTTTAATCCCATTTCTTGCCACCTCATAAACTCAACTTATCAGCGGGGAGACAACCCAATGTTTTAATGGCTCTTTGTTGGCTTCGCTATTCTTCCCTAATAACCTGCTAGGTATGAAGAAAGAGTTGAGAATTTCTGAATAAGTCAGCGTTGTATCAGTAACCCCAGGTAGACGGCGCCGAAATGGCTATGCCATAACGTCTCATACGCTGCTGGAAATGAGGAGAAAATGGAGATATTCTGAATGAGATGACACGGGTGAGATTCATTGAGAAGAGATCAACAAATTAGCTGTAAAATAGGCAGTGAGAAGAGGGAACACAAATGAGAATGCGAGACCTCACTGACTATGTTTTGTGGATGTATTGTATATCTTTTGTATTTATAAATAGTATTGTGTCAGATATTGGAGCAGTTGCAGTCATTTTGTGATGCAGTTTTGTACTGATTCACAGCGTATAGTGATATCTATCTATCTATCTATCTATCTATCTATCTATCTATCTATCTATCTATCTATCTATCTATCTATCTATCCCGTAGCCGCGGACGTACGGGATGCGATGGCAGGCTGTAAGGGAGACAAGTCGCCAGGCTTGGATGGTCTGCCCTACGAACTTTAGTGTCACATGCCAGACTTGTTTGGAGGCGTCTTGGCAGCTGCCTACTGCAACTGGCAGCAAAACGAGAGCATCCCCGTCTTTGTAAAGCGATGAGCAGTGGCACTACTAAAGAAAGACCCAAGCAAGGGGAACATCATAGATAATTTTCGGCCCATCACTCTGCTCAACGCAGATTTGAAAATTTTGGCCAAAGTGTTAGCCGAGAGGTTGGCGCTTGTCATCGAGAAACTAGTCGACAGGGCGCAGACGTGCGCCGTGCCGGATAGGAGTATCCATCTGATCCGCTGCATCATGGACAGGGTAGTTAAGGAACCTGGCATGGGTGGGGCGCTGATCAATTTGGATCAATCAAAAGCTTTCGATAGGGTAGACCATCACTACTTGGAGGCCGTCCTCATAGCGGCTGGTTTCGGTCCCGTCTTCCGCTGTTGGATCGCTGCCTTATACAGCGGCATCCGCTCGGTAGTTCGCGTAAACGGTCATCTATCCAGACCTTTCGGCATCATGCGTTCGGTTCGTCAAGGATGCCCCCTCTCGCCCCTTCTGTATGTATTGACTCTTGAGCCTCTACTGCGGAAGCTGGCGACGCTGAGGGGCATCCCACGAGAGCTGGGATGTGGGACGAGCGTGTCTGCATACGCGGACGACGTCACCGTCATAGTGTCGAGCCAAAAGCACATCGAGCTGGTCGGCGAGAGACTAAAAGAATACGAAGCGGTAACGGGAGCAAAAATGAACCGGGATAAGTCAGTGGGCTTGCGGCTCGGCACCTGGAGAAGCATGCCCATGCCGTCTAACAGCGTCTCCACTGTGGGACGCTGGACAGACGGGCCGGTTAAATTGCTTGGAGTCTGGTTTGGTCCGGACCTTCAAATGGAGAAGAACTGGGGCGAAATAACGACTAGGGTGGTCACTCTCACCCGGCAATGGGCCGAGAGGAAGCTATCCCTAAAAGGTCGGGCGGAGGTGGCGAACGCGTACATTGCATCCGTCATCGAATACCGTCTGACTGTCGTGCCTTGTCCCGACCCTACCATCACCAAACTGGAACGCATACTCTTCCGCTTCTTGTGGAAGGGAAGCGTTCCGATGGTTAGGCGATCCATTTGCTGTCAACAGCCGCTAAATTGAGGGCTGGGTATGCCGTGGTTGATGATGCGCAGACATGCGCTGAGACTGCG
>NC_142937.1:21870032-21872532 GCF_046866305.1 Octopus bimaculoides
ATATATATATATATATATGCATATATTTGTATATATATATATATATATATATATATATATATATATATATATATATATATATATATATATATATATATATATACATATATATATATATATATATATAGGTGAGAAAGTTGGTATGTGAAAGCACGTGTTTGGATGTATAAAAGATAATAAGAGTGAAAAAACTACAGAAGGCTTGTGTTACTTGGTTAAAGTATATATTTAAATTATGTCAGAAAAATGTTAGAGAAATATTAGAAAAATGTTATAAAATCTTTTTGGTATATAAACATTGTATTTTATATGTATTTTATACATATATATATATATATATATATATGTGTGTGTGTGTGTGTGAGTATCTAAACATAAAAGTATGTATATGTATACATATATACACCTTTTACATTCTGTTATCACAATGGCTATGTTTGAGTAATTCAAATGAGAAAAAAAGACAGACTTGTACGGGCATGAATGCTGTATGCACGGGATTAGTATGTATGTATGTATGTATGTATGTATGCCTGCATGTATATATGCATGGATCTATGTATATATGGATTTATGTATGTATGTATGTATGTATGTATGTATGTACGTTTGCTTGTATTTATGCGTGTATTATGATGTATGTCTTTATGCATCCATGCATGCATGGATGCATTTATGTATGTATTGCTTGTTAAGTTTCCCGCAGCAATATCTTTGTGTGTTTGGATGGATGAGTGTGTGTGCGCCATATTCATTCATACGATTACACACACACACATACACACACACACACACACGCGCGCGCGCGCGCGCTCATCTTCTGTCTTCTAATTGCTCCATTTGACTGCGGCCATGCTGGAGCTCTCTCTTGGATAATTTTTATTCGAATGATTCGACCCCACTACCTATTTTTTTTTTTTTTTTAATTTTTAGCCTGGAACTTATACTATCGGTTCTTTTGCTGAACTGCTAAGTTACAAGGACGTAAACACACCTACACCAGTTACTAAGCGGTGGTGCAGGACAAACATAAACACAGACATATACGCAAATACCCCCCCCCCCCCCCCCATACACACAAATACCCACATGCACACATATGCACGTACACATACACGGCGAGCTGGCAGAATCGTTAGCACGCCGGGCGAAATGCTTGGCGGTATTTCGTCTGCCGTTACGTTCTGAGTTCACATTCCACTGAGGTCGACTTTGCTTTTCATCCATTCGGGGGTCGATTAAATAAGTACCAGTTATGCACTGGGGTCGATGTAATCGAGTTAATCCCTTTGTCTGTCCTTGTTTGTCCCCTCTGTGTTTAGACCCATGTGGGCAATAAAGAAATATACGCAACTATTAAATCCACTCACAAGGTTGCGGTCGGCCCAAGATTATAGTAGATGGTACTAGTTCAAGGTGCCACGTACTGGGAGAGAACCCACAAACTTGTGGTTGGGGAGTAAACACAGCTACCGTTTGCTAGTGGGATCAACAAAAGCAGCATTTAATTCAATTTTATACACATTGGCGCAGGCATGGAGTAAGAAGCCTGCATCTCAAGCACATGGTTCCAGGTTCAGTCCCACTGCGTGGAATCTTGAGCAAGTGTCTTCTACTATGGATCGGACCGACCATAGTCTTGCAAGGTCTTCTACTGTAGCCTCGGGCCGACCAAAGCCTTGTGAGTGGATTTGGTAGACAGAAATTGAAAGAAGCTCGTCGTGTATATATATATATATGTGTATATACATATATATATGTGTATATACATATATATATGTGTGTGTGTGTGTGTGTGCGTGCGCGCGCGTTTGTTTGTCTGACCAACATCACCTGATAATCGATGCAGGTGTGTTTACGCCCCTGTCAATCATCAGTTCGGCAAAAGAGGCCGATAGAATAAGTACTAGGTTTACAAAGAATAAGTCCTGGGCTTAATTTGCTCGACTACAGGTGGAGCTCCAGCAGGGTCACAATTAAACGACTGAAACAAATAAAAGAATAAGAAGAATATATATAATATAATATAATATAATATAATATGATATATATTTATTTATATGCGTGGTGGATATGTGGTAAGAAGTTTGCTCCCCAGTTACATGTTCTCTCGTTCAATCTCGCTGCGTGACACGTTCGGCAAATGTCTTCAACTATAGCCTTGAGCCAACCAATGACCTGTGAGTGGACTTGGTGGACGGAAACTTGAAGAAGGCCGACATATACATATATATGTGCGTGCGTGTGTGTGTGTTTAATGAAATATACGTACGGAGACATCTGATGAGACCCCAATAAGTGTCGAAAATCAAGTAAGTTTGTTCATAATTTTTACGTACAATCTACGGAGAAATAAGTGATTTTGACATGTTTCTATCTCTGAATTGGTCCACTCTTATACGTATATACATACGTATATATATATATATATAATATATACGAAAAAATAACAACAGACAGACACTATATATATATATATATATATATATATATATATATA
>NC_142937.1:21877532-21887532 GCF_046866305.1 Octopus bimaculoides
CCAGTCTTGTGAGTGGATTTGGTAGACGGAAACTGAAAGAAGCCTGTCGTATATATATATATATGTATATATACATACATATATATATATATATATATATATATATATATATATATATATGTATGTGTGTGTGTGTGTGTGTGTGTGTGTGTGTGTGTGTGTGTATGTGTGTGTGTGTATGTTTGTGTTTGTTTCCCGAACATCACTTGACAAACGACGGTGGTGCGTTTACGTCCCCGTAACGAAGCCGTTCGGCAAAAGAGACCGATTGAATAAGTACTAGGCTTCCAAAGAATAATTCCTGGGCTCGATTTACACGACTAAAGGCGGTGCTCCAGCATGGCTGCAGTGAAATGACTGAAAGAAGTAAAAGAGTATATATATCCACTGGGAATGAATTTGAGTAACGTATGGATTATTTAAATTTAGCTTTAACCTGCTCATTCTTATAAACACCAAATAGCTATTTACCTCGCTATGTGAACGGGTGTGAACCAAACCACACGTGCGTGTACTTACACCGTGAATGCTTGTACGAGCGAGTATACATGTGCTATGCAGCCTGCGTGAGGGCGCTTATACATCCATATCTGCAAACGTTTATTTTAAATACTTTTCTCGCTGTATTGTGCATTCGTTTCTTTTTTGCATCTGCTATTTTATTTTTTGTCTTCTCTATAAATGAAGATATATTCTTTGTTTGGCTGCTTTTCTTTACACGAAATGAGAACATACATTACGGAACTGATTAATTTAGCGAGTTATATCTATTCATCACCCGAAGAAACACACCTGCACCGTCGGATGCACCTGAACCAGTTGTAAGTATCCCAACCGTAAGGGATGGATGCTAGATGTGTCGAAACAATTGTGATTAATAAAAATTCTCGTACTTTACATCTTTCGTCTTTCATTTACCATATGTATATAATAAAATGAATAATGACATATGATAAATAATTGTCTGTTCATTACTGCTGAAAATGCGTTCTCCTATTTAATAGTTGACCTCTACAGATCTCAGCCACATCCCTGCTGTATTCTTCGGTTGTTCTTTTATTTGTAGAATTACTTCTCATCTGATGCATATATACATATACATATGCATATAAATACATATACACATATATATGTAAATATATATATATATATATATATAAATATATATATATATGTATTATCATATGTATTTATTTTCTCTTAGTTAATAATTAACTCCGACAAAATAGATTGGTTAATAGATACCAGGGTAGCAAAGATCACAAAGTGACTGTGGTGTAACTCCTGTTTATGAGTTAGAAACTCCCTGTTATTTTGGACATTTGAGTAAATATAAAAATTTAAGAAATGGAGTAATACGCATATGTGAAATGAATTCTTTTATTTCCGACATATGTTTCGAAGATTACAAATTGTTCCTTCCAAAGGAATAAGTGATGTTGATAAAGATGTAATCTTCTCTTCAGAGAAATACATAGGATCCAACTTGTCTTACGGTTAAGTTGGATCCTATGTATTTCCCTGAAGAGAAGATTACATCTTTATCAACATCACTTATTCCTTTGGAAGGAACCATTTGTAATCTTCGAAACACATGTCGGAAATAAAAGAATTCATTTAACATATGCTTATTACCCCATTTATTAAATTTATATATATATGGAGAGAGAGAGAGAGAGAGAGAGAGAGAGAAAGAGAGAGAGAGAGAGAGATCTTTCTATGCATTATGTATGTATGTGTATATTAACGAATAAAACTGGGACACGTTAGCGGTAACAATTTTTATAATTTCGCAAACATACATACATACATACATACATACATACATACATGCATGCATATATAGTAGTATGTGCAACACACTGACTAAATACCAATCTTGAGAAATGAGGCTTCTCAAAACCCGAAAAAAGAAACCTAATTCGAAGACAACAGATCCAATCCAACACTGGAACTGTTCAAATTTAAGATTAGCAATTAAATAATATAAGCATGTCTAGATATGAACTATATGCATGAGAATATATACATAAAGCAAAACATACAAATCTGCACATATACGCACACATGCATACAAAAATACCCTGTTGGTAATGTTGAAATTCCAGTGGAGGAGCCTAAAAATCTTGAAATGAAACTGAACAATGGCATGCATGCATAAACACATAGACATACAGATAGATAGGCAGTTACATATATATATATATGTCCGTCACAGGGTTGCTCATTTTTGCCAGCTGAGTGAACGTCAGCGAGAGGAAATGAAGTGTATTGTTCAAGGCAGTTATAAATATATATATATATATATATATATATATATAAACAATATATGAGTATATGCATATATATGTACATGTATGTACATTCTTTCATCTACATGTACATATAGATACATAACTGGGTACATGACGTGGCAAAAGAACATGAACAAAATGATAAACAATGTACAACAAACAAGCAAGCCACATAGAAACATCTCCTTCATCAGCTGCCACCATTAAAACACCGGCGTTTCGATATATATATAATACTGTATGTGTGTGTGTGAGTGTACATTAAGAGAGCGATAGATAGATAGATAGATAGATAGATAGATAGATAGATAGATAGATAGATGAATAGACAGACAGATAGATAAATAGATGTAGATGAAGGTAAGCGCATGTTTGTGTGCGCTTATTCCAACGTAAACAGTTTATTATATTAGTATACACATGCTTGCTTTTTTTGCATGATTTAGCTTTCGGCGAATAAGCACAGCCAATGTTAAAAGGCTCATCTACATAATTGTATCTTGAATGGTGTCTATGATAACAACATAAACAGCCACCGTAAACAACATCGATACAAAGAAGGTAAACAATGAGGAACAAACAACAGCACCGATATATAAACAACAGCAGGCAACAAAAACGAAAATTAAAGCAAACACTGTACCAAGAGTAGTAAGTAAACCACAAAAATATATAAAAGCATAAAGAGAAATGAAAATAAATAGATAAATACGTAAATAAAAAAAAAAACTAAATAAAAGAGAAATAAATGAGTTAATGAATAAAAAGTATACAAACATTTAATTATTTTTTGTTATGATTTATTTTGTTGTTGCATATTTGTTGTTTTTATTTTCTTTCTGTTTGATATACGTCTAGGGTCTTGTGTTTTTTTTTTAATTTGTATTTGGCGTATTTTGCCAAAGATCATTGTTGCATCTACTGTTGGTTGTTGGTGGCGACAATGGTGTTGGTGGCGACAATGGTGTTGGTGGTGTTGGGAGTGGCAGTGGTGGTCGTAGTAAGGAAGGTGTGGGTGGTGATGATGGTATCGGTTGTGATTGTTGTGGGCATGATGGTATTAGTGCTGATGGCAATGTTGGTGATGATGTTGATGGAGGTGATGCTATTGGTGGTGACGATATAAGTGCAGTATTCACTGGTACCACAAGCTCTATCCTACACATAGCGTATGCATGTACAGCTCGTATGTATCAGATCCAATTAGAAAAAGGCCAAAGGTCCTTCCGAGTCTTAGGCCCACATGGCCAGTGTCCTAGTTTCAACCCCTGGACGGGATCTCAGTCCGTCACAGGGTTACTCATTTTTGCCAGATGAAAGGACTTCAGCGACGGGAAATGAAGTGAATTGTTCTAGAATGCAGTGCATCGCCCGAACCAGGAATCGAAAGAATAATCTTACGATCACGAGTGCAACATACTAAGCCACGCACCTCCACTTATTGCAGAAACCTTATACAAGCGCGCGCGCACACACACACACACATGTTATATGTATGTTATGAATATGTTATATCTATCTATCTATCTATCTATCTATCTATATATATATATGTATATATATATCTTTATATATATATATATATATATATATATCTTTATATATATATATATATATATCTTTATATATATATATATATATATATATATATATATATATATATATATATATATATATATAAACAATATATGAGTATATGCATATATATGTACATGTATGTATATACGTTCATCCACATGTACATATAGATACATAACTAGGTACATGACGTGGCAAAAGAACAAGGACAAAAATGGTAAACAAGGTGAAACAAACAAGCAGGCCACATAGAAACATCCCCTTCATCAGCTGCCACCATTAAAACTCCGGAGTTTCGAAGAATTAAGGCAGTACGCATCGTTAAAATGGTTCTTCCCACGAACACAAATTAAATTGTTTTCGTGGAGGATAGTGGCGGACGGAAAACAAGACAGGATAACGAAACGGTGAAATAAACAAACAAAAAGGCAGTACAACCAGACGTGAAGTGTGTATGTCTCGAACGCTGTGATATATATATATATATATATATATATATATATATATATACATATATCATCTCTGTTTATTTCCTCGTGTTCCTTTCTGTCGAAGAGCGTAGGCTCGAAACATAAAAGACGTTCTCACCTGTCATTAATATAAATAAATATATATATGTATATGCATACATATACACACATATGTATATATATATATATATATATGTATATACATATATATCAGTGGGTGTGTATGTATATACAGACATGTACATATATATATATATATATATGTATCATAAATATACAGGGATTAGCATTGAGTTGCTTCTCCAACATACTGAAAATTTAGAAATAGCAGTCAAAGGACTACTGATTCTAAACTACAAATTTTTCTCTAAACGGATGGCGATATTTATGGCACACATAGAACAAAAAACCAGAGGGAAAAGCATAAACAAAACAAGTCTTTAGTTAATTGGATACGAATCGTTTCATGGTTAAGCGAAAGAAAATTTCTCTATTCCAATCTTCAGTCCAATCTTCAGTCCAGAAATTTTCTTTCGCTTAACCATGAAGCGATTCGTATCCAATTAACTAAAGACTTGTTTTGTTTATGCTTTTCCCTCCGGTTTTTTGTTCTATGTGTGCCATAAATATCGCCGTCCGTTTAGAGAAAAATTTGTAGTTTAGAATCAGTAGTCCTTTGACTGCTATTTCTAAATTTTCAGTATGTTGGAGAAGCAACTCAATGCTAATCCCTGTATATTTATGATGATAAATGGTTTTACCGATAAAGGTTTTTTCATACTGAACTACTTGGCAAAATTGTTAATTATTAATTCTATTATTAATTGACGATTCCCTGCCCTTATTCTTGTATATTTTATATTTGATATCTCTAAGTTAGATGGTTAAACCGTAATCCCTTCCACACGGGACTTTTTTTCATACGGGACTATTTGTGACGCACATGGAATAGATTTCATTGAGGTGAGATGCCGAAACTCACTGGCCGATGAATTCGTAAGTGCCTTTCTTATCGTTGATTTTTGGTGTCGCATGGCCAAAAATTACCGTGAATTTTTTTAGAGACACTTTCAAATTTATCAGAATATTTGGACTGAAGATTGGAATAGAGAAATTTTCTTTCGCTTAACCATGAAACGATTCGTATCCAATTAACTAAAGACTTGTTTTGTTTTTGCTTTTCCCTCCGGTTTTTTGTTCTATGCGTGCCATAAATATCGCCATCCGTTTAGAGAAAAATTTGTAGTTTAGAATCAGTAGTCCTTTGACTGCTATTTCTAAATTTTCAGTATGTTGGAGAAGCAACTCAATGCTAATCCCTGTATATTTATGATGATAAATGGTTCTACCGTTAAAGGTTTTTTCATACTGAACTACTTGGCAAAATTGTTAATTATTAATTCTATTATTAATTGACGATTCCATGCCCTTATTCTTGTATATTTTATATATATATATATATATATATATATATATATATATATACATAAGTCTGCATACATATATATATATATATATATATATATATAAATATATATATATATATATATATATATATATATATATATATATATATATATATATATATATATGAAAGAAGGTTTGAAAATGCACTTATTTTTTAAAAATATTTATTTACTTAACCGGTTTCACTTTTTTAGAAAAAGATTATCAAAAGTCTTTGAGAATAATAAAAAATGTTAAAAAACAGTCTGAGTATTAAAATGCATATATACATTCTTTGATGATAAAATATATTTAAAGTATAAAGTTTTGTATGAACTTTGTAGTGTTACATACTGATTGTCACACATTCTCTGATATTAAGGTGAAATTGTTAAAAACAGTGTTAAAAACAGTGTATGAAAATACACATATGGAAAAATACATATACATATTCTTATACATATTCTTTGACAATCGGATATATATATATATATATATATATATATATATATATATATATATATATATATATATATATATATAGGGGTTGGCTTTGAGAGTTGCATTTCCTCGCATTCGGTAAAAATGTCCTTTTTATAGTAGTCTGACCTTAGAGTCCCTCATGGCGTGAGGCGTTATTATATTGTAATGCCCTTATATAAATATAAATATATATTTCGGGAATAAATGATGGATTTTTTCCCTTATGAGGTTTTTTTCACGCTTGCTACTTGATAAATTCTTGTAAAAGAATTCGTCCTGTTATTGAATTTATATATATATATATATATATTTATACCCATATTTGTATATATGTGTGTGTGTGTGTGTGTGTGTGTGTGTGTGTGAGTGTGTATATATATATTGGGTAACTGAATATTGTTTAGAGGTAGGTTGTATTTCATTTAGTTATCGACTTAAAATGATACACAAAAACTTTAAAGTATCATGTAACCCAAGATATAAATGAGGTGCCAAAGTACAGCTCAGAAAAGTAGTTTAGTCAGTTACTGTAAGCCAGACTGGTAGAGGGGAGAATTACCAATGAAACAACCTTGTTCACCTAGCCACTAAGTACAACAATACATGAACAATCTGGTATAAGTTTTGTATTGTAATATTTATCCGGTGTCTCGTCACTTTCAACTGATGAATGCAATACGTTTTTGTGTGTTTAACACGGAGACGGGTGGGCTCCATTAGGCTGGCGTTCTTACTTTCTATAGCGTTTTGTGAACAATAGTATCGGTGATAATAGGTCAGCAAAGGACAAATCACCGGTTTACTGTATATACGATGACCAGTATGACAAGGAATCGCTTGCAAAATTCCGGTGGAATACATGACATAAAATCCTGATTTAGTGTCTTTTTCTTATTTATAAATCACTGGTTGATGCACAACTTACCAAACCCCTTACAGAACGAGGCCATAGGCATTTACACGTGCGCATAATATTAAACACACACGCGAGTGCGCACGCACACTCGCTCACATATACTCTTTACTCTTTTACTTATTTCAGTCATTTGACTGCGGCCGTGCTGGAGCACTGCCTTTTAGTCGAGCAAATCGATCCCAGGACTTATTCTTTGTAAGCCTAGTGCTTATTCCATCGGTGTCTTTTGCCGAACTGCTAGATTACGGGGATGTAAACACGCCAGCATCGGTTGTCAAGCGATGTTGGGGAGACAAACACAGACACACAAACACACACATATATATACATATACATATATATATATACGACATGCTTCTTTCAGTTTCAGTCTACCAAATCCACTCACAAGGCTTTGGTTGGCCCGAGGCCATAGTAGAAGGCACTTGCCCTATGTGCCACGCAACGGGACTGAACCCAGAACCATGCGGTTGGTAAGCAAGCTTCTTACCACACAGCCACTCCTACGCCTTAGACATATTTTACTTGATTCGGTAATTTGACTCCGGCCATGCTGGTGTACCATCTTGAAGTTCTCTTAGTCGAAAACAGTACTTGTTTTTTTAAACACTGGCACCTGTTCTATCGGTCTCTTTGCGGAACCGCTAGGTTACGGGAACGTAAACACAGCAACATCAGCTGTCAAGCGGCAGTGAGGGACAAACACAGAATCACACATATAGACACATACATAGATACTTATATACATAACACGCACACACACACGCACACACACACACGCGCGCGCACACACAGACACACACACACACACATATATGTACTACGGATTTCTTTGGTAGACGGAAACTGAAAGAAACCCGTCGTATATATGTGTGTGTGTGGGGGTCTGTGTTTGTCGCGCCCACCCTCGCTTGACAACCGATGTTGGTGTGTTTACGTCCCCAAAACATAGCGGTTCGGCAAAAGTGGACCGATAGAATAAGTACTAGGCTTACAAAGAATGAGTCCTAGGGTCGCTTTGTTCGACTAAAGGCGCTGCTCTAGCATGGCCGTGCCTGACATCATACCTATGACCATTGAACCTGTTGTGCAGCCAACATAAATCAAGTTGTGTTTGGTGCGTTCTGTTCCTTACAACCACGTCGGAATCTTTACATGTGTAATTCATAACTTTCTGCATAATTCACATTTCTGTTATAATTTTTTATGGAATTGGTTTGACCGCGTATCGTTGCACAATGAACAAGACTTACCTCCCTTGCAGCCAATTTTCGACGTGCAGCGTTCAGAAACTCCAATGGTAGTTCTATTCAGATTACAAGTAGCGGTTAATAGCTCTTTTATATGTTCATTGCATCTTTAGGTAACAATTGGTGGATGAGGTAATATTAATTTGAAACGAGGATATTTTTCTGGTTACTTTCATGCAACACTTTTGTAATGGCAGCGAAATATTGGTGTCAATTAATCACTAAAGGAATTCGATCTCAAATTGTATTTTTGATTCTAAAATTATGCGCCAGATTTTAACTTTTGTTCTAATTTTAGCTATGATATTTGCGATTTCCTTTCATCGTGATTTACATTATGGCATACAAAGGTATTTGTATTTGCTTCCTGTAATCCCCTGCGTCAGAACAAATTCGTTTTCTCCTCAAAAACTGGGGTTTCAAATTTGACTTAATGATGCGGATGATCGGAGCGGCGCCCAAGGTAAATGTGGGATGACGTAGGCAGATAAAATAAATCTGTCACTATTCTGCTTTCTGCAAACTTAAATTTTGTGTGCAAAGTCACAAAACTGATGAAGTAAAACCGAAGTAGTAGTGGTGGTGGTGGTGGTGGTGGTGGTGGTGGTGGTGGTGGTGGTGGTAGTAGTAGTAGTAGCAGTAGTAGTAGTGGTGGTAGTAGTGGTGGTAGTAGTGGTGGTAGTAGTAGTAGTAGGAGTAGTGGTGGCAGTGGTGGTTGTGTTAATGGTGGTGGTGGTGGTAGTAATAGTAGTAGTAGTAGTAGCAGTGGTAGTAGTAGTAGTAGGAGGAGGAGGAGGAGGAGGGGAGGAGGAGGAGGAGGAGGAGGAGGGGGAGGGGGAGGAGGGGAGGAGGGGGAGGAGGAGGAGGAGTGGTGGTAGTTATGGTTGTGTTAATGGTGGTGGTGGCGGTAGTAATAGTAGTAGTAGTAGTAGTATGAGGAGGAGGAGGAGGAGGAGGAGCAGTGGTAGTAGTGGTTTGGGTGGTAGTAGTAGTAGTAATAGTGGTAGTAGTAGTAGCAGCAGCAGCAGCCGTAGTAGTAGTAGTGGGGGTGGGGTGGAGGAGAGAAGAAGAAGTAGAAGAAGAAGAAGAAGAAGAAGAAGAAGAAGAAGAAGAAGAAGAAGAAGAAGAAGAAGAAGAAGAAGCAAGATGCTCGTGGTCAACCTCCTGACGGGAAGACGACGGTGACAAACAACGACGACGATAAAGAATAACAAGAAATGACTGCTTAGGGAACTCCCGAGTAGAAGAAATGACAAAATGACTTGGGAATTCAGTTATTTTGTTGGGAAAAGTTGCTAGTTGAGTCAATAAGGTAGAAGTAATGCCATAGAAAGAATGGTCTGCGATGTGGGGAGTGGAACAGACAGGAGTGGACTGAGTAAGAAAGAGAGAGAGAGAGAGAGAGAGAGAGAGAGAGAGAGAGAGAGAGAGAGAGAGCGGGGCATGATCACAGATATATATTTGTTTAATGTAAATGTCTCAGTTATTTGTATTAATTGTGCTGTATAGAGTATGAGAAAGAAATACGAAAACGGTATGTGTTGTGTGTAGGTATATCTATGT
>NC_142937.1:21890032-21902532 GCF_046866305.1 Octopus bimaculoides
TATATATATATATATATAATTCTTTGGGGGAATATCTCGAAGCACACATATAAAACTATAAAGAATAGAATGTAAATACTGTGTTGACAGAGAGAAAGAGGGAAACGAGATGAATGAGAGGATAGAGTAATAGATGCTTTTGCGTGTGTGTGTGTGTGGGGGGGGGGGTGTATGATGGCTGTCCACTCTTGACCGAGAAAGACCGTCGCTGACCATTGAACGTGCAAAATTTCAGCAATGCACGCACCTGCGGCTTCCAAGCTCGATAAGGTGTCCTACTGGACCGAGCATCAGAAAGTTGCTTTGTCGCCGATCTCACAACCGAAAATTTTAGGTCTAATAAATCTTGTACAACATCTCATACCGCCTCACTACCCTACTGATATAATCCAGAGGAAAATCCAGGGCAAGATATCCATTGCCAATATGGCTTGAAGGCTCAGGAATGTAGCAGAACCATGGTCTCAAGCTTAATCAAAAATGCCCAAAACGACCAATTCCATTCCCTGCGTATCCGGTTTTATGAGAGAGTGACCTCTTCCTAGAGACATGCTTTAACAAAATCTGCGTAGTGCCTCAATCCCAGTGGTCTTCTAAAATATTGGACACCAGCCCAGAATTTCTAAGGGCGCATGCTATTGCTAGATATTTGCAAAACCTGATCTAAGTTCACCAATCGTGCTGACAGGTCTTGCTTTTACTCCTGCTGGCAAGCCTAGCAGGAGTGCCGATTTTTGTCAACAGCAACTCGACCATGCCACGTCTCGTCATTCCCCAAAATAAATAGACGACACGCGACCTCACTGGCAGACTTCATGTGGAAAGTGAAAGAAGCATAAATTAAATACCAAATGGGATGGTCAAAAATTAAAAAAAAATGCACACCCATGTAATTCACTCACCGATAAATGTGGCCTTTGCCTTGAGGAAGCATTAAGTATACAGCTGAGTAATGCAAAGCTGGTAAAGAAACATGATGAGAAAATTTCAAGGTGTAACCACCGCGCAACATATACATTTTATGGAAGGACCATTGTATAAAAATTATAATTATTATTCTATTTTACTAAACCTATCTTTTCCCGTCACACGTCTGTATAGGGGTGTGGGTATTTATGATGGAGTGTCCAACGATATAACTATGTACATTATTATGAGTAGATAAATGTATGTGCGTCTATGTATGGGTGTGAATGTGTTTGTTGATCGGTATATGTGTGTGTGTGTGTGGGGGGTGTATCTGTATATATGTACATATATATTTTATATATGTATGTGCACGTGTGTGTTTGTGTGTGTATGTGTATGTATGGGGATACCCATAGATGTAGTGGTATATCTTTGTGTGAGTGATTGTATAAGTATGAGCGTATGTATGAGTGTATTTGCGAAATAATAAAATTTAGCACGTGCAGCCTAACAGGTGAAACAAAATAAACAATGTACACAATGCCGCCCATGTGGAGCGTGTAGAGGCACGCTTACACCGAGCGGATTGAAACCGTCAGCGTCTGCTAGATTCAAAGGAGCCAGCTGCATGTGAAAGCATCGAAATCAAACATTTATTTACGGAGACAGCGATTATATATCACCTGAGAAGATACAACTACGTCCTATTATACAGGTAAACCGTTGCTTAATTTAAGTTTAAATCCTGTATATATCTGGATCTACGACGTTGTATCGAAACATGTGTAATGGTCATTAAACAGCTGTCGAATCATACTCCTTCTTCCTTTTGACTCTATTTCTTCCTTGTTATTCTTTCCTTTATATATATACCTCTAATTAATTAATTAATTAATTACTATGAGTTCATATAAGTTCAAATACTATTTCTGTTAACAGTTTTGGACTTATATGAATTCCTGATAATTAATGAGATTGATTTTGATTGTTCAGATTAAAAATAATCAGTAATACCATAGCTGCCTTTAGGTTTCTATATTTGCAAATACATCTCCCTTCACATTGCTTCCAAAATATAATAGCAAATACCAAAAACCTGCCACCGTCTCCTAGCGAGGATGTAGGGTATATTAAGAAATTTCTTTATTGGTTGTCAGAACTATTCAACTTAGATGAATTTTAAAGCTAATGTTGAATTCGTTTGGGCAATGCTGGTGTTATATTCTCCACATCGTACAAATGATGTATCGCTCACGGGGGTGCTAGAGAGAAAATTTTTTTCAATGCTTTAAGGTGGTCCCAATAATCGAGATCAGTCATGCTCTCAATTCTTTTAGGGAGTGACCTGGGTTGATTCAATTTTCGAAATGTTTTGTTTTGTATGGGGAGACCACGGGGCAGTAGTATCCGAGGCGTGGTCGTACAAAGGAGGAGAAAAGAGAAATGATGACACCTTGTTCTTTGGACGAGCTATATCGACCTTATTGTTGTTGTGGGCCCTCCAGCTGAGTTTGTTATCAACAATTACTCGTAGGTCTCTGATATTATTAAATGCTGTGAGTGGTTCACCTGAAGGAAGAGAGTATGGCTGTTTTAGCACAGTCTTTCTTCTAAAATACATCAGCTCAAATTTTCCCTCTTTTAGTTGCATTTTACTTTGTCTGCCCACTGACTCACAACATGTAGATCAGGCTTGATTTCAGTTCGGTCTTCTTCATTAATAATTTTCCGGAGCTTAGAATCATCAGCGAATATTTTTACTTTGCTGTGTTTTATGACGTTGGAAAAGTCGTTTGTATAGACTATAAAGTGGAGCCGGCCCAAGGCAGTCCTCTGAGGCACAAGACAATCCCCTGAGAGACAGACAGTCCCCTGCGGAAGGACTATAAATAGTGTTTTTAACATAGCATATTTATGTAGAGATTTCCTCGCTGACGAAATTCCACAGCATGATTTTTTTTACAAATGTATAGATTGTAGACGCAATCACAAGACCTCTGAAACGATTCCACTGCACCGTATTTGAGACAAGTGTTTTTTTTTTTGCTATAATCTGATATCTTTCTGAATATCATACATAACAATTTTTTTGTATAATTTCGGGTTATTGCTTTTACAGATCAAAGGTCTATTATCACTGTTCCTCAATTACATTGAACATTTGATGTTAATATCAATTGTACGTTGTTGAGTTTTCACATTTATCAATGACACACACAAAAAAGAAATATCCTCAATAAAATTCAGAAGATAAATTTGATGTCCGTATTCTGAAGAATAATGGTCATTTGGACAATAAAGCACACTTGGACATCCATCCATCTATCATATATATATATATATATATATATATATATATATACATATACACACAAATATATACACATACATGTACTATACATACACAACAGATAAACACATACAGAAACACACGCACACACACATGCACGTGGGTTGCTTTTGGTGGTGATTTACCATTCAAGAGGGGATAATCTCTTCTAGCTTAAACTAAGTTGAGTTGGAGAACTAGGATATTTAAGTTTTAATTTAAAATTTTAAATTTTCGTTTTTGTCTTAAACAAAAGTCCTTAAATAAATGTTCTTAAAGATTTTAGTCGTTAGTAACCGTGTATAGGACTATTTCATCCTGCTTTGGAAACGTCGGCACAGCTTATCTCGAGATACAGATTAATCTAAATTCACCACATTTTATTGGTTTTCTTTTCCATCATATATCATAGTGATATCCGTTAAGGCAAATGATAATGGGAGCGCACATATGTTATGGTCGATTGTGAATTTCTGATATAGTCTCGTCATTCTGGGTTTTCCTACATTCTTCTAAAGTGGAAAGTGTTTGTGGATTCAAAACTTGTGGGGATCACCTGCATTGATATTGTCTGAATTTCTGCAAAGGTAATATAATTAGTTTTAGATAACTGTTAGTTATTGATACCAAGTTTTGGGAGTTTCTGTATATCATACATACAAACATACATACATACATACATACTACATACATATGTAAGAGCTCGCGCGTGTGTGTATACATAGTTGTGTATATATATCTGTCTGTGTATACGTGTACATTTTTATGATTAGGATGGTAGAATAACCCGTGGTAATTTTTTATATCCCACTGAGGCTTCTTTAACTCTATGTCGATTTTATCTTTTCAATCTAGTTAGATCAATGATAAAATAAAATATAGGATTAATATAATGAATCAAAAGCCCGTAAATTCAGTTCTGCTGCAGCATTTTCTCAGACCGATAAGTTCATAATTCTTTGCTTGTCTATTTAGCGAATTACACAAAGATGCGAAAGGACACATAAATTATTTGAAGGGTTGTAAGTGCTAATTAATGGTCTTATATAGTAACAGTTTTTTTCCGATGAGACTAAAGGGGTTGAAAATTGTATTAGGATAGGTACTAATTATAAATCATATTCTTTGTGAGTAATATGTCTTTTTTTGCTTTAAAACAGTATAATATCTATAAAGAAAAGACGTAACCCCGCTCCCATTTTAACCTAAATTTACGAAGAATAAAAAGTGATTTTTAACATGAGAACACACCGAGTCCCACTGCTTTGTATAGGAAAAGGAAACCACGGCCAATTCAAAAGAGTCGGCACCCAAATAGAAGAAAATGATAATAATATTTTACTAAAGGCTCACATGACAAAAGAAGCCAAACAATTAAAATGAACAAAGTGGAGACGTGAATAGACAAAAATACAAAATATGAAAGAACTTTGTACCGGAACAAACTTGAATTTGAAACGGTTGAGTAAATAGGTATTGTGCAGGCTCACGGTTTTTGAGTTCAGATTTATTGCAAGTATTTTGTTGTATTTCTGGGTGGGTAATGTTATTCTTATGCTATTATTCTTCATTGCCTCAATTCAGTTCGAATAGTTTCTTACCCTGACTTTAGTATTATATTCTTGGTGGCATTGTGAGCTCACAAGAAAGCGGCAAGTGTCAAAATTGCACTAAGTAAGATGTTCCGTTGATATTTGCCGTTTCAGTACTTTTACTTTGTTTATCAGAAGTAAAATATTTAAACTAGTTACAATACTCGTAACACAAACACAATCGCTTAAAAGAAGTTTTAGAATATATATTATGTGTGAGTAAATAATAAACAAGTGCTTATGCAACAGCGTCCAATATGATCTCATTAGGTAAGTTCTGGTCGTATTTTAGCAAATGGTAAAGAGATTTAATTTAGGAGTCACGCAAATATCTAAAAAGAAGGACTGACTGGTTTGGACAATATGAAACAAAGCAGGGCGTTGAACTGGTTAGCACGCTGGGCGAAAAGCTTAGTGGTATTTCGTCTGCCGATATTTCGTTCTGTGTTCAAATTCTGCCGAGGTCGACTTTGTCTTTCATCCTTTCAGGGTCGATTAAATAAGTGCCAGTTACGCACTGAAGTCGATGTAATCGACTTAATCCCTTGGTCTTTTCTTGTTTCTCCTCTCTATATTTAGCCCCCTCAGGACAATAAAGAAATAAGTATGAAAAAGTATATATAATAGGTGCAGGCGTAGCTCTGTGGTAAGATAGCTTCCCAAACACATGATTCTGAGTTCAGACTCACTGCGTAGTACTCTGTCCAAGTGTTTATATATATACATATAATTATTGAATTTGAAAACGGAGAGATCTATTGGATACAAATTAATTTGTTAATTAATTAACCTCTTCACCTACAATTGCTTGTGCCAAAATTTGAAACCAAATACACACGCATATATGTCACAAAGAATTGGATACTTTTTTTTATATATAAACTGTATCTGTGTCTCTAAACATCACCGTCATTCTAGTCTTAACCAACATCGGTAATAACTTTAGTGTTCAAATTTACAAAATGGAAAAGAGCAAACACATTCTTAATATAAATACAAAAATCCTTAGTGGTACTTAATGATATATATATATATATAAATGCACAAATTCACACAAACATGTACATACACTCACACGCATATATTTCTATATATATACATACCAATGCCTGTATGCTCATACACATATAAGAGCTTATGTCTCTTTATGTATATGTACATACGCATATATACATACACACACACACGCGCACATACAAACACAGACACATGCACATATACACTGTATTATGCACGAATAACTATATATTATATTTGTAAATTGTTATGTATGCAATTGCGTCCAAGAACCATACGTAATTTCAAAAGTAATTTAAATACGGTAGCTCGTGTAAGTACGTATTTTATTTACATAAGTATTTATATATATATATCTAAAAAATGTATTAAGTTACGTTTTATTATACTTGAAATGTAGAAGGAATGAAAGTACAGAGAATTGATGTAATTTTTATTTCTTTCTTGTGCATAAAACATCTGCACTAAATATGTATAATACACGCGTTCATATTTAAGCATTTCAAATAATTCTTTATATATGTTATTTTATTTATATATATGCCTCTATAAGAGATATTTTTTGTGTGTATACGTATATGTATATTTACATACGCATTTATATTTTCTTTTAATAAACAGATGTAAGATTAGTGAAGAGAAAATAATATGTATTCTGTGTCTTTTCTTCGTGTTATATAAGAATACATACTCTGCAATTATACATACGCTTTGATGAAATGTATCGTTTTCGTCCATTTTCTGAACAGGGGATTTTGAAGGCTTTCAAAAGTTGGAAGCTGCACACACTTTCGGGTAAACTTGAGGTAGAATGTTTTTGCTATTTTTTATGACATTTATACGTATGGTTCTTTCATTTTATTTCATTTATTCATTCAATCAGGCATTCCGTCATTCATAGAACATACATTTTGTTTGTGGCTCTAAATCTGAAACGGTACAAATTCCTTATTCTTTGTCCTTTTTGTCATATATTTTTCAATCATATTTATTATTAGTTTTTTTTTTGTGCGCAAAGGTGTATCAATGTATGTGAGTGTATATAACTTAGCTTAGAACAAATTTGTGAAGATATATAAAGAAAATAGAAAAAAAAAATTGCCGAATTTCGATACCTGCCTACAGCTTTGTCGTTGTGAAAACACAGTGTTCCGTATGATAAAGAAATGCGAATGCCCTTTAGAAAAGTTCATTTTTAGTGATAGATTAATACCATTAATACCGTTGTAAATGATTTCTTTAGTTAACACTGAAATGCCACATAACTTAGGGTGTATATTATTGAATTATGTAACACACGAGATAAACTCTCTCTCCCCTTCTCTGTATATACATATATATATATGTATGTAAACACACACACTCATGAATTTACTTTTATATATATATATATATATATATATATATATATATATATATATATATATATATTGCATATATATATATATATATATGCATACATGTATGCATCTATACATATATATTCACACATGTAGTATATATGTCTATGTGTGTGTGTGTGTGTGTGTGCGTGTGTATATATATATATCTATATCATATATATACATACATATATATCATATATGTACATACACACACACGCACACACACATATGTATAGTTATTTAGATAGACAGACAGAGAGAGATAGATAAATGTGCGTGAGGGTGTATATAAATGGAGGCTCACATGTGGTTCTAGTTATATATCAATGTTTAAATACGCACACATATTTATGGACTAAGGCAAGCAAGCAAATATATATGTATACATGCATACATGCATGCTTACACACACAAATACACACACACACACACACACACACACACACACACACACAGACAAACACCCTTTTATAAAAATATGTACCTAGACAGATACATGTTTGCAAATATATATATATATATATATATATACATAAACACACCCATACACACACATCATATGTATATTAAAATGCCTACATATATGTATAAATATATAAATATATGTATTCATGTATATATACCTAAATTCAATCAATCTATATATATTTATCTATCCATCCATCCATCAATGTGCGTGGCGCGTGCGCGCGTGTGTCTAAATACAATTAGGATAAAGGAATATGTTAAAATCAGCATAAAATTATGCAATGAAATATATTTTAAAGGTACAAAGAACCTTTCTACGAGACTGTCTCTGTCTCTCTCTTTGTGTGTGTGTGTATATATATATACTGGGTTAATGGAGTATTGAGGTGGCTTTTAGACCCATCTGACATCTATTTCTAGCGTGTTATTATGGTCAATCAGCACCCTTTAATGCAACTATGTATATAATTATGAATTCATTTTTGTGATTTTCCGAAAGGACTCTGATGATATAGAAACGATATTGAAAGGTTTTGCAGCTGAAACTGTATATATATATATATATATATATATATATATATATATATATATATATATATATATATATATAGAGAGAGAGAGAGAGAGAGAGAGAGCAATAAGAAAATGGAGGGGATCAATAGGTGGTATTCATCAACTTATAGACATATTATGTCAATTTATTTATTTACTAAAAGGACAATTATACCAATATACATACATGTATGACATATTATGCTTTACATATAAAATATATAAAATATAAAATATCAGTAATTATTAAAATATATAACACCTAGCAATATATATATATATATATATATATATATATATATATATATGTGTGTGTGTGTGTGTGTGTATGAATGTATGTATGTAAGTATGCTTGTATGTATATTAGCTTGAGTAAAGAGTAAGCAATGTTTTGGACCATGAAGAACTTCTACCAGATTTTTGCAGAGTTTTGAATTATTTTAACACATTTTTTTGAAATTGTCTGATAATATAGATAGACTTACACAAAGGCATCAAAAATTAACAATTAAAGTGTTTCACCGTTGTTACAATCATCTGAAACGGAACTGTGAAAGCGCGATATTCGAGTAATTTTGTTATTCAGCTTCAAAAAAGGACGTAAAGCAGATGAATCTGCTCACAATATCAATGGAATGTTTGGTGAGGAAATGGCCAGTGAGTGGTCAACTCGAAAATGCCTTAAACGATTTCGCAGTGGAGACCTGAGCCTTGAAGATCGTTAGCGTAGTGAACGCCCATCTGTCATCGATGATGGTCAACTAAAGACCGTCATTGAGAAAGATCCACGTAAAACCACTCGAGAACTGGAATGAGAAAAACTTGAAGTTAGCCAGAAAACTGTCTGCAACCATTTGTATGCGATCAAAAAATCAAAAACCTTCGACATCTCAGCACCACACGATTTGAATGGAAATCAGAAAATGTGCATATATAAAATTTGCTTGTGGCTTCCTCTCCATAGCCAGACCGTTCCTTTTCTCGACCGTATTGTAAAAGACGTTCTTCACAGTGGCTGGACCAAAATGAAACACAGTAAACCTTCACTAAACCCGAGCTCTTCAAAAAGAAAGTTATGGTGACTGTTTGGTGGTGTTTTGCTGGACTAATCCACTATAACTACTTAAAACCCGGAAAACCCATTGCTGCAGATACATATTGCCATGAAATTGCCAAAATGAACGAAAAACTGATACTCTTCCGTTCCAGACTGGTCAACAGAAGAGGGCCAATCTTTCTTCATGACAAAGCTTGACCATGTGTTTCACTAATGACGCTACAAAAGTTGAGGAAACTTAGCTACGAAGTTCTTTTCGATCCATCTTATTCCCCAGACCTTTCTCTTACTGACTACCTCTTTTTCAAGCACTTTGATGGTTTCCTGCGAGAGATGGAGTTCAAAAATCAAACCACTCCTGAAATTGTGTTCAACGAGTTCATCAGCTTCAGAACACCAGATTTTTATGTTACTGGAATAAACAAACTTGTAACACGTTGGCAAAAATGTGTTGCTTGTAATGGTGCTTACTTTGATGAACAAAACTTCCGCATTGTTGAAATATATTATGATGAATTTCATGTTTCAAAATGTTGCTTACATTTTACTTAGCCTGATATATATACACAGACATGAATGTATGTATGTAAGTATGCTTGTATGTATATTAGCTTGAGTAAAGAGTAAGCAATGTTTTGGACCATGAAGAACTTCTACCAGATTTTTGCAGAGTTTTGAATTATTTTAACACATTTTTTTGAAATTGTCTGATAATATAGATAGACTTACACAAAGGCATCAAAAATTAACAATTAAAGTGTTTCACCGTTGTTACAATCATCTGAAACGGAACTGTGAAAGCGCGATATTCGAGTAATTTTGTTATTCAGCTTCAAAAAAGGACGTAAAGCAGATGAATCTGCTCACAATATCAATGGAATGTTTGGTGAGGAAATGGCCAGTGAGTGGTCAACTCGAAAATGCCTTAAACGATTTCGCAGTGGAGACCTGAGCCTTGAAGATCGTTAGCGTAGTGAACGCCCATCTGTCATCGATGATGGTCAACTAAAGACCGTCATTGAGAAAGATCCACGTAAAACCACTCGAGAACTGGAATGAGAAAAACTTGAAGTTAGCCAGAAAACTGTCTGCAACCATTTGTATGCGATCAAAAAATCAAAAACCTTCGACATCTCAGCACCACACGATTTGAATGGAAATCAGAAAATGTGCATATATAAAATTTGCTTGTGGCTTCCTCTCCATAGCCAGACCGTTCCTTTTCTCGACCGTATTGTAAAAGACGTTCTTCACAGTGGCTGGACCAAAATGAAACACAGTAAACCTTCACTAAACCCGAGCTCTTCAAAAAGAAAGTTATGGTGACTGTTTGGTGGTGTTTTGCTGGACTAATCCACTATAACTACTTAAAACCCGGAAAACCCATTGCTGCAGATACATATTGCCATGAAATTGCCAAAATGAACGAAAAACTGATACTCTTCCGTTCCAGACTGGTCAACAGAAGAGGGCCAATCTTTCTTCATGACAAAGCTTGACCATGTGTTTCACTAATGACGCTACAAAAGTTGAGGAAACTTAGCTACGAAGTTCTTTTCGATCCATCTTATTCCCCAGACCTTTCTCTTACTGACTACCTCTTTTTCAAGCACTTTGATGGTTTCCTGCGAGAGATGGAGTTCAAAAATCAAACCACTCCTGAAATTGTGTTCAACGAGTTCATCAGCTTCAGAACACCAGATTTTTATGTTACTGGAATAAACAAACTTGTAACACGTTGGCAAAAATGTGTTGCTTGTAATGGTGCTTACTTTGATGAACAAAACTTCCGCATTGTTGAAATATATTATGATGAATTTCATGTTTCAAAATGTTGCTTACATTTTACTTAGCCTGATATATATACACAGACATAGCAGAAGTAAACAGACACCACATAAAACATCGGTTTATGTTTATAAAACGATGTTTTATAGGGTGTAAGGATTTATATTTTTTGTTAGGCAGAGCAAGCCTAACCAGCCTTCTTCGTCCAGTCAGCATCAAGCGGTGAAAAGATTGAGCCAGTGAGATGGTAGAGAGGCCACTAGCATTCTGCGACACTGTTATATTCTTTGATGAGTACAGATTTTCTGTATTTCCTGACAGTAGTCGAGGGTGGGTCTAGAGACTCTGTGATCAAGAATTTAATGTCAAAAGATTGCAGCTAACAAACACAGCAGCTATTCTGTGGGGGTGTGGGGATCAATTTGACGCAGTCGTTTATTAGAGCTGGTAGAGCGTGAGGGAAACATCAGATAAATATGCGTCTATATTGCAGAAAAGATTCCTTCCAATATTCTCCAGTGGGGAAATGGTTAAAGGAGACTTTATTGATGTAAGATGGGGTTCCTTGTCACACGGCTAAAATGACCCAAGTTTGTTGCATGAGAATGGCCTTAAATAGCTTCTATGCCCAAGTCAGTCACCAGATATGAACTCTGTTGAACATGATATATATATATATCATGTGAATGAATTTTCCTACACGTATTTACTCACAAACTTTGGTATCACCTTACATCGTTGCCTTTATTTACTTTTAATATAGATGTTATAAATATATTGGCCAATTAGTTAAAATTGTGAATAAAGTTATGATGCATATTGATCCCTCTGACTATTTACTGTAGACATCATTATAAATAGGGATTTTTCAGAACCATTTCCGCCCCGTAAGTTCTAATTTCTGCTTCAGCCTGGGTCACAAAATTCGAATTGGATAAATTGGGGACCCTTGATCGAGGCTTCTGAAAAGCTAAATATTTCCTTTCCTGAAACAGACTTTACTGTACCTGGAAAGATAACGGATGGTCACAATTGGAAAGCCTTTTTGAATATCCGTCTGCTGAATCATGTTAATTTGGGAGTTAAAAAACATAACAGCCATGAAATATTTAAACATGTCTGACACAGATCTTTTTCGCTTGTATCTCTGTTTATGCAAGTGAGTTAGTTTCTAGTTATGTTACTATGTATGTGTTAATACCTCAGCCTCTCTTTCTCTCTCATTCTCTGTCTCTGTCGATCTGTCTGTCTGTCTCTGTAAATTAATCAAGCGTAGAAGGTTGTATGCAATTATAGAGACAATTGTAAGCTAGAGAAACAAATGACAATCAATTTAAGGCTTTGCTGTAAACATCTTTAAAAAATAGGAAATTTTATCTGAAATAATAAATACCAAAATAGAC
>NC_142937.1:21905032-21907532 GCF_046866305.1 Octopus bimaculoides
AGAGAGAGAGAGAGAGAGAGAGAGAGAGGGAGATGATACGCATATATAGAAATATGATTAGATGCTTACTTGAGAGAAAGGGAGAGAGAGAGAGAGAAAGAGAGAAAGAGAGAGTGTGCGTGTGTGTATTCGTGTGTGTGTGACTGTGTGTGAAAGAGTGAGAGATAGATAAAGTGAAAATGGGAGAGAAAGTGAATGAGTGTGAGAGATTACGCATACATAGAATAATAGCCAGACGCTCATATACCAAAACAGTAATAAAGAGAGAGGGAGGGAGAGGGAGGGAGAGGGAGGGAGAGGGGGAGGGGGGAGAGAAAGAGAGAGACAGAGAGAAAGACAGAGAAAGAAAGTGAGAGAGAAATAGAGATTTAAGCATATATATATATATATATATATTCAAACATAATTAGATGATCACATAGAAACAGAGAGAGAGGGAGAAAGGGACACAGAAAGAAAGAAAGAGAGAGAGAGAGGGAGAAAGGGACACAGAAAGAAAGAAAGAGAGAGATATGGAGAAAACGAGAGAAGAATTAAAACGAGAGAAACATGGAAACTTCTGATGTTAAAGAAGTCAGAATCCACGATGCCAGATAGGCGACGCCAAAAGGCTACGCATCTTAGCGTCTTTTATTCGGTGCAGGAAACCGATAATTCCAAAATAATCATATCATGTTCATTCCATCTGCTTCCTTTTAGATATAGAATATCCCAGATAATATTTCCCGGTGTGTCTTTCATTTTTTTTTTAAACGACCATAGGTGCCTGGTTTCAAAAACATTTTGCTGATATTTCTAGCAGATCAAGTGACAACTTATACAGAAATTAGAAAATGAAATACAGAATCTGGAACATCATTTCGTGTATGAAAATTACGTTGTGGTTGAATGAAAAATGGCGGCCGTTTATGTGAATCTGATGACATTTCAGAAACGTTATACATTTTTGTCTGTCTCATTCGCTCATAGATTGTTCCTCGTCAACAGCAAACTGCATAAGCTATACAATTGCCAAAATACCAAGGTGACCTTCTGTTGCATTTCGAGCAACAAATAATAACTGATTGCTCTTCTAGGCGGAATTTTTTAAAAACTGATGGCTAAGGTAGTAAGAGGAGATAATGATGAAGAGATTCATAAACATTTAAAATGTGAATAAACGGTTTATTAAAAATGTAGATAGTTTTGTGCAAACAACGTAAGATATATTAAAACTTTTGACAGTATTGATGGTGCATAAATTAGGAGGGAAAGATAAGGAAGAAGTGCATGAATATGTAAAATATGTGTAGATAACATATTATAAATATATATATATATAGGTGTAGGAGTGGTTCTAGGTACAGTCCCACTGCATGGCACCTTGGGCAAGTGTCTTCCACTATAGCCTCGGGCCGACCAAAACCTTGTGAGTGGATTTGGTTGTAGGAAACTGAAAGAAGCCCGTTGTATATATGTATACATATATATATGTATGTGTGTTTGTGTGTCTGTGTTTCCCCACCACCACCACCACCATCGCTTGACAACCGATGCTGATGTGTTTACGACCCCGTAACTTAGCCGTTCGGCAAAAGATACCGATAGAATAAGTACTAGGCTTACAAAGGATAACTCATGGGGTCAATTTGCTCGACTAAAGGCGGTACTCCAACATGGCCGCAGTTAAATGACTGAAACAAGTAAAAGAGTAAAAGAGTATATATATATATGTATATATATATATATATATACACACACATACACCCGCACGTAGGTATATATATATATATGTGTGTGTGTGTGTGTGTGTGTGTATAGAAAGAATACGAAACCAAATCCCTGCATACACAGTTAGACATCACAGGCAAACCACCGTATTGTTACGTGGTCAGTCGACAAATCACCGTCAAGCGATGGCGTTAACAGTTTTTCTCGGACGTTCTAGAATTTTATTTCCCGTCCCCAATATAAAACGTTCTACGAGCATTTTTACCAGCCATCCAACCCAGTAAGGCGGCTAAAACAGATGGCGCAATTAGATGACAGAATCTTCCGTCGCTACAAATATTATACAATTGCTTCAAGTAATTTTGGGCAAGTTGTATGCTTGCATATCTATAGCTTACCGTAAACTGCGAACAGCATATCTCTCTCAACGTGTAACTATTGCTGTTGTGAGACGTAAAAGGTCAAAACATCTTGTCTTTATGTCCGACAACAAAATCTTCTGTTAAATATTCGCGGGTGTTGTTCAATCACTTCTACGGCCAGCTCAAGAAAAATATTTTCATTTATGAACTCAGCCAGTCACCATTAGACGTCGGCTCGCTCAACCCTGCACCACGATACACACACACACACACACCTATATAGCAGCACACACGCACGCACGCACGCAAGCACGCACGCAAGCACGCACGCACGCGCGCACGCACACACACACACACACACACACACACACACACACACACACACACACACACACACACACACACACTAAATTGTAAAATTTAGATAT
>NC_142937.1:21912532-21930032 GCF_046866305.1 Octopus bimaculoides
ATCGCAAAGCGAATACAAAAAGTCACCAAATAACTACAAAAAAAAAAAAAAAATAATAATAATGCGAAAAACTGCAGCTGTCGCAAGAAATCTGCATGTCCGCTCAGGAAGCAATGCATTAAACAAAAACATCATATTCAAATGCACATTCACCACGCCACAACATAAATACGCATACACAGGAGACTCCGGAAATCAATTTAAGGTCAGTTATTGTAACCATATCGCCTCATTCCGAAAGATTAGCCGGCGATACGCAACATCACTAGCGGAATTAATATAGAGATTGAAAGAAGGAAAAATAAAATGGTCAATAATAAAAAATGCACACCCATATAATACACTATCCAGCGTATGCGATTTCTGCCTTGAGAAAGCCTTGTGCATCCTCTTAAGTAACCAAAACTTGGTAAACAAGCACACTGAGAAAATAACCCCGCGAGAAAATTGTCACTGCTCCAAATATGCATTTTCCAGATTCAACACAGTTAAATAATGATAATAATCCAATGAACTCTCTTCCTTTCCCCTATCTATGTGTACATGTGTCGGGTTGTGTTTCTACATATACGTATGCATGCTTGTCCGCATGGTTAGTATGCATAAATGCATCTATCTACGTAAGTATATGTGTGTATGTGTATCCGCACGTGCATTTTCTTATGTATATGCGTGCATGTGTATTTATGTACATATATTTGTATATGTGTATGTATACGAGTGCGCTTACATATCCATGTGCGTGTGTGCGTGTGTGTGTGTGTGTCCGAACGTTAGTATGTATATGGATGATGATATGAACGAGCATGTATGTATAGGCTGGATCATAAAGGTCAGCTAAGGACAATCGCATATCTAACAAATCATGAAGAGAAAATCAACAGTACAAAGAAATCAAATGCCTATTCCTTTAAAACGGCAAACACTTTAACAGTAGTAGAATCAAAATACCATTAAACCTACACATTCAAAGCAGTTTGCCAACGGTCCTTCAGCAACAACACACCCTAATAAACTCAGTGACTACAACTAAATCCAGGCCACGACAGACAGAGTCAATGTTTACATATCGCCTGAGGAAGCATAACGAGATCTCATAAGGCAGAGAAGCGGTTGCATAATCAAACACCTGCACGCCAGGAGAACCATTTGTGTAGAAACAATTGTAGTGATCGAAAAATAATGTCCCTTCTTGTTGACACCAATTTTTTCAATTATCTATTCATACACAACAGATGCCCTAACGCAATCCTGAAAGTACCTTTAATACTACTACGGGATTGCTCAGGTAAATTGCTCGGGTGGACGAGCTTTATACCGTACTCTATAGCGTTCTTAACAGAATATACCATAACTATATATATATATATATATATATATATATATATATATATATATATATATATATATATAATTCTATTTGGGAATGGTGATGTTGCCAGTTTAGCCAATAAAAACAACGCACAATATATTTGGTGTTAATTTGCTTCAGCTTTATTTTACATTACATTAATCGTATTTCGGCTTCAGTTCTTTCGTCAGACTTCTGCGACCTCAACAGTCGTCCTTTGCTTTCTTCTTTCCTATTTGTGTGTCTTTCTTTACTAACGATCAGCCATTTATATTAATAGTAATGGTATATATATATATATATATATATATATATAAGACGTGGCGAACAGTTATCTTTCGAATATCGCAGGTGCTACGTTCCAAATCGTCCCCACTCCAATAGGTGAAATCCGCGAAAAAGAAACAGTACTATACTGTATATATATATATTTTTATCATTCTTATAATTTGTATATATTTATTATATTATAAATGCAAAACAACACAAGGGAGAAATCAGCGTAAGCTTAAATAATACTTTCTATTATGGGCACAAGGCCTGAAATTCCAGGTGAGAGGGCTAGCAGATTAGATCGATCCCAGTATGCAACTGATTCTTAATTTATCAGTACCGAAAGGATGAATGGCAAAGTTAACCTCGTTGAAATTGAACTCAGAACGTAGCGACAGGTGAAATACGGTTAAGCGTTTCGTCCAGCGTGCTAACAATTCTGCCAGCTCGCCGCCTTCACGTAAGCTTAAATAACAAACCGCGATAGGTGAATCACGATAGGTGAATCACGATAGGTGAATCACGATAGGTGAACCATGATATGGCGTGGGATTACTGTATAGGGGTAACGAAAAGGAAAAGAAATGTCTTGGACTGCAAACGAAAAAGGGAACAGATGGAAAACCAGAAGGAGGAAAATAAGAGGAAACCACGTTGGTGCATGTGTGTGTGTATGATGTATATATGTATACACACATATACATACATATATATATATATATATACATATATTTGTATTCATAGATATATTTGTGCGTGTGTGTGTGTATATGTACAGTACGTACGTGTGTCTATGAGTGTATAAATGAGGGAGTAAAGAGAGAGAGAGAGAGAGAGAGAGAGAGAGAGAGAGAGAGAGAGAGAGAGAGAGAGAGAGAGAGAGAGAGAGAGAGTAGAAATGCGAAGGAGACGGTGTGAAATGGAGTAAGTGCCAACAGATCTGCATTATATATCTCATTTGCACATAATTATTTAAATAATATATATCGAAATAGAAATACGACGAAATATGAATAAATTCCGTATTCATCAGATAAAAAGATTTATGGACGTTATCAAATATACACACTATCAAAACCGACATACACACACACACACGGTCACACTCAGCACATATATATGTATATACATGCATACGTATATATATATATATATATATATATATATATATATATATATATATATATATATATATATATGTATGTATATACACACACGCACACACACACACACATATATATATATATATATATATACATATATATATATATATATATATATATATATATATATATATATATATATATATATATATGCATGTATGCGTGTATATATGTATTTATGTATACGTATATAAATTAATATATATGTACATTAATTTATAGATACAGATATAGATAGATGCATATATATAAATATATGTATACGTGTGTACACACACGCGAGCACACCCTTATATATATGGATAGTGCTTCCCTTTCCAAGAACATCTAGGGGAGCTATATGTGTGCGTGTGTGTGTGTGTGTGTGTGTGTGTGCGGGCGCGTGATAATATGATACAGAAATTCATAAACGACAATAAACTCAGACGAGATTGGTTTGAAAATAAACCTTTGGGAAAACTTGCTGTAATTACCTTTTGTAAATATATCGACAATAAATCAATGTGTGTTCTCCAATCCCCTCGCTATCCGTACGTTTCTATCAATCAATCTATCTGTCTATCTATCTATAAATAGCAAAATAGGTGCTAACTAATTGGTGTTCTGACATATGTAAATATGGACAAGACACATGTAGCTTAGACATCGTGCCAAATATTTCGTTCGCCATTCGCCGTGGCCACTTTCTATTCTCAAGCGTGTATTGCAGTGCGTGTGATTGGGCGTGTAGGCATGCGTGTATATATATATATACATACGTACGTACATACATATATATATATATATATATATATATATATATATATATATATATATATATATATATATATATATATACATATTTATATATGTATACACACACATACACTATCTTTATGTCTGTCTGTCTGTCTATCTATTTATCTATCTATCTCTATCTATCTATCTTTTCTCCTCTCTCTCCCAATATATAAATGCATACATACGTACGTACATATATATATATATATATATACATATATATATATATATATATATATATATATATATATATATATATATATATATATATATATATATATATATATACAGAGAGAGAGAGAGAGAGAGAGAGAGAGAGAGAGAAAGAGAGAGAAAGAAAGAGATAGAGAGATAGAGAGAGAGATACGTGTGTGTATGTGTGTAGAGGGTGATGTCACATGGGTGCTACTGGTGACACGGAATCCAATACAATCTGTTGCATCTTCAGTTCATCGGCGACTAAATCGGCACGTTACTAGGATTGCCTGGTGAAGAGGTTTGCTAGAAACCCAACAGGACAAAAATCAAGACATGTTAAGAGGACAGGTGAAGCTAGCATAGATTCAACGACTACCTTGTAATAGCGCAGACCATCAGAAATTCGGGTTGCAGGAAAACTACTGGCAGTGAGGTACTACTCAGCTTCTCTTAAAGAATGTCTTTTGGAGAAACTCATTCTGATATAAAACTAGATATGCAGAGAAAGATATTGAAAAATTTCGGGATCTTTTGCTTCTATTTGCGATAACAGCGTTCTCACATTCCTGAACCTGCGACCAATACTGGCACTGAATATCTTGTCCTAACTTGTCAGTAGTGTGGAGAGGGTCTGTGAGGTGTTGTGGAAACCTTATTGATCCTAAAATTTTAGTTTTGGAAATTGCCGGTGATGCAAATATCAGACACCCTGTCAAGCAGGAAGGCGCTTGTGCGTGCTAGGAAACTGCGGACGCGAACCAGGGTGAAACCGATTGCTGGTGCATTAACCTCAGACTCAGGCATTGCTGGCTTTATGCATGGGCAATGGTCAGTGAAGTTATTCGTCGGTCATGAGTGGACAACCATTATCCTTTCTAGTAACAACAACGTCACCAGCTTCGGCTGTGGTAGCACATGCAATACACAGGCACGAAAATATGTCGATTCAACCGTGCCTTCTTTTAAGTAACGTTTCAACAACCACAAGTCCTCTTTTAGGATATCGAAGCGGCGCAACATCATTTCTCTAGCCAGCCATGTGTGACGCTTAAAAGACGAAGGAACTCTATACATGATTAAATTGAAGTTCCTTGAACAACCGGGGCCTTATATGAACGGGAACAAACGATGCAAGATTTGTTTGGCAGAAAAGGCAAAATCCTAAATAAAAACTCGCCTTGTTACGCAAAATTTCATGCAGCTGATGGAAACATTATAGTTTACAGTACGTGCCTTATTCGAGTAGTATATTTCACACATTTTTTGTACCTTTACGTTCACATGCATGCGTGTATGTATTTAAATATGCGCGGCGTGAGTGTGAATATATATATATATATATATATATATATATATATATGAAAGAAGGTTTGAAAATGCACTTGTTTTTTTTAAAATATTTATTTACTTAACCGGTTTCACTTTTTTAGAAAAAGTTTATCAAAATCTTTGAGAATAATAAAAAATGTTAAAAAACAGTTCGAGAATTAAAATGCATTTATACATTCTTTGATGATAAAATATATTTAAAGTATAAAGCTTTGTATGAACTTTGTATTGTTACATACTGATTATCACACATTCTCTGATATTAAAATGAAAATGTTAAAAAGAGTGTATGAAAATACACATATGGAAAAATACATATACATATTCTTATACATATTCTTTGACAATACATATACATATTCTTATACATATTCTTTGACAATAAAGTTGAAGAGGAACTGACCTGGCTTTTTCCTCTTGTGTATATTGAGGGAATGTTTTACTGTCTTAAGAGACAGTATGACTGGCTAGCTGGGGTGGGAGGGAAGAAGAGTTAAAAAGGATTTTTTAATTTTATTTTTGGTTGGTCTGTGACAGTCTGTCATGGTTCACTGGTTTTTGGGACTGGTTTTGTGCACATCTCTATGTGTGTGTGTATATATGTGTGTTTGTGTCCGTGTGTGTGTGTGTGTGTGTGTGTGTGTGTGTGTGTGTGTGTGTGTGTGCCGTTTTTATTGGTCCCAGAGTTTATTGTGGAATGTGTATGAGTGTGTGTTTGAGTGTTTTTTGTGTCGGTGGGGATGTTAGGTGTGTGTACGTGAGAGTGTGCGTATATCTCTTTGTCTGAGTATGTATGTGTTGTCTTGATCGTCCTTGTGGTGTGTGTGTGTGAGCGCAACCGTATGTATGTGTGAGGGTGTGTACGTATGTGTGTGTATGTATGTGTGCATCTGTGTGTGTGCGTGGGAGTGTTTTGTGTGAGTGTGGGAGTGTGTGTGTGTGTGTGTGTGTAAGCAAACGTATGTGTGTGATGGTTCATATGTATGTGTATGTCTATATCTGTGTGCGTGCGTGCGTGTGTGGCATGTGTATATGAGTATTGTGTGTTTATCTATGGTAGGATGGTGTGTGTATGTGTGTGCACGTTTGTGTGAGTGTGTATGTGTGTGATTAATATTTGTTAGGGTGTTGTGCGTGCGCATGTGTGTGTATGTGTTTGTTCGTGTGTGTGCGTGAGTGCGTTTGTGAGTGCGTGTGTATGTGTGTTTGTGTGTTTTTTGTGTCGGTGGGGATGTTAGGTGTGTGTACGTGAGAGTGTGCGTATATCTATTTTTCTGAGTATGTATGTGTTGTTTTAATCGTCCTTGTGGTGTGTGAGTGTGAGAGAGAGCAACCGTATGTATGTGTGAGGGTGTGTACATATGTGTGCGTCTGTGTGTGTATGTATGTGTGCATCTGTGTGTGTGCGTGGGAGTGTTTTTGTGAGTGTGGGAGTGTGTGTGTACGTGAGTGTGTGTGTGTCTCTCTCTGTCTGAGTGAGTGTGTTGTTTTAAATACCCTTGTGGTGTGTGTGTGTGTGTGTGTGTGTGTAAGCAACCGTATGTGTGTCTGATGGTTCATATGTATGTGTATGTCTGTATGTGTACGTATGTCTATTTGTGTTGTGTGTTGGTGGAGGTGTTATGTGTGTGTACGTGAGTTTGTGTGTGTCTCTAAGTATGTTTGTGTTTGAATTGTCATTGTGGTGCGTGTGTGTGTGAGAGAGCAACTGTATGTGTGTGCATGAGGGTGCATGTGTGTGTGAGCATGTATGTGTGTGTTGTATTTATTAGATGTCCTTGTACGTTGGGTTTATACAGGTGATGTGTATGTGTGTGCATGTGTGTTCCGTGTATGTTGGTACTGGGTATGCGTTTGTATGTGTGTATATGTTGGTACTGGGTATGCGTTTGTATGTGTGTATGTGGGTATGGTTTGTGTAGTTTCCTGGTGTATATGTGTACATGTGTGTGTGCGCTGTCATTGTGAGTGATTAGTTTTGTTTGTATTGTTAGTACAGTATGTGTGTGTATACGTGTGGGTGTGTTTGTGTGAGTGCGTCTATGTGGCTTGTATTTGTCGGGGAGGTGTGTCATTGTGTGTGCATGCTTCTGTGCATGTGTGCTTGTGAGTGTTTGTTGTGATTGTTGGGATTGTATTGTGTGTGTTTTTCTTTTGAGTGTGTGTGTGTGACATTTTTACTGGGGAACAGGCGTATGGTGTTTGTATGTGTGTGTACATATGTATGCAAATATGCGTGTGTGAATATGATTTGTGGTTGCCGGAGTGGTGTGTAGGTGTGTGCATGTACCTGTTTACATATGTGTGTATGGCTGTTGGTTGTGGTTGCTACAATTGTATTGTAAATGTATATATGCATGTGTTTTTTCTTGAAATGTATGTGGGTTTGTGCTCTAGTGTGGAGATATTGTGATTGTCTGTGTGTGTATATATGTGTGTAAGTGTGTTCGTGTCGGAGGTTTACATTGTATTGGTGTGTGTGTGATTTTGCGTATCTGTGTGTCTTTGTTTTGGACGTTTACCTGGGGAGGGGGTTTATGTTAGAGTATGTTGAGCTGTGGTCTGTATTTTTGAATAAGATTATTTTCCCTATTTATTCGTGTTTGGTCAGTGGTGTTGTCTGAGCATTGGTATAATGGGAAAACTAGGAATTTGGGTGACTTGTTTTGTGCACAGAGATCTAAGTGCCCACTGAGTGGTATATGTCTTGTGGTGGGATCCCTCAATTGTTGGCGGTGGACTGTCATCCTTTCTCTGAGAGTGAGGCTCGTTTGCCCTATGTATTCTTTGTGGCACCCTTCACACCTTATGGCATAAAGTAAATTTTTTGATGCGCAGGTGAAGTTATTTTTTATGACAAAAGTGTGTCCCGACTGGAATCTGTATGTTGTTCCTTCCATGAGGTGGATGCAAGTCCTGCAGTTGGAACGACCACATTTTTTGACGATAGGTGGTGGGCTTGTGTTGGGCAATTTTGCATTCGTGAGTAGGTTTTTTAGGGATTTGGGTTGTCTTTTGCTTTTTATTATTTTATGGGTTGCGAGTACTCTTTTTAGACGTGGGTCTTGATTCAGTAGTGGGATGTTTTTGTATATTATTGTGTAAGCTTCTGCATTTCTAGGATTGTGTGTTGTGAGATATGGGAGACTATATATATATATATATATATATATATATATATATATATATATATATATATATCCATACATAGAAACGCATGTTTTATATTCCCAATATAAACCCATTCCGTTCTTTCTCTTACCCCACTTTTTCCCTTTTCTTTTCGCTATTGTGAATAACTTTACATTTTCTTGTATATTTCTCTTCGTTCTCTAACTCTCCCATCACCTATTGTCTATACAATAATCATATGAGCATAAATTATAAACATATACGTTAAAAGTCGCACAAGAGGAACAGACACATATCTACATACACAGACATTCACACGTTCGCACGTACATTTGTAGAAATACAAACCCCAGATGCAGTACATGGACACATCGTCACTGTTGTATCTTGGGGAGTCACTGGGTGTACGGTTCTTAATCTTTCTTACAGCACACTCCTTCACCCAGATAACCTGACCTCAATTATTGAAACTTTGGCCTGTATCCATGTGGTATTCTACTGACCCGATCGAACACCTGTTTTCTTTTAGTCAAAGCTATCTTTCTTTTTCTCTCTATGTGTCTATCTATCTGTCTGCTTCTCTCTCCTCTCACTATATATCTATCAGTCTGTATGTCTCCTATCTATCTATCTATCTATCTATCTATCTATCTATCTATCTGTCTGTCTGTCTGTCTGTCTGTCTGTCTAACATTTGTTTTTTTTAGTCAAAGCTATCTTTCTCTTTCTCTCTCTGTGTCTATCTATATGTCTGTTTCTCTCTCCTCTCTCTATGTATCTATCGGTCTGTCTGTCTCCTATCTATCTATCTATCTATCTATCTATCTATTTATCTATCGATCGATCGTAGAGGTCGATTGAGAATCTACCGTTCATTGGTAATATTTTATTAGATTCGAAAAAAATGAAACACAACGTCGATTTTGCTAGGATTCCAACGCACATCTTTTCATTTTCAGCAACATAGCTAACGATCACTAAAATTAGTGAGTTAATTATATTATATCATATGTTGGCCAGTTATAAAATTTCTTAGTTATATAACGTTGGAAAAGAAGGCGACGGATTGACTAAATCGTTTTGCGTTGCACTCTGAAGTGCGACGAGCTGACAGAATCTTTAGCACGCTGGGCAAAATGTTTAGTAGCCTTTCGCCTGTTTTTACGCTCTGAGTTCAAATTCCGCAGAGGTCGACTTTTAATCATTTCTGAGGACAATAAAATAAGTACCAGTGGAATACCGAGTTTGATGTAATCGTCTAGAGCCCTCCCCACGAACTTGCTGGCCTTGTGCCAAAATTAAAAGCCATTTTTTTCTTTGTTTGTTTCTTCCTTTACGTGTGTTAGCATATTCCACTTTATATATATGAAGAGCGGTTAAGGTGTTTATGGCAATCGTTTTGAATTGATGAATAATAATCTCTCTCTGTTTCTTTCTATCTGAATATGCATATTTCTGTGCAAGCGTGTTTATGCGTCCATTTGTGCCTCCAGCGTCAAAACTGTAATGTCACCAAAACAGGATGAACCAATCGATCAGCTGTGCCAAATCGTTGTCGTCCAAACAGCTGCGCCAATTTCTCTCATTCCATAAGAGGAAAGGGGGCAAAAAGAAAGGGGAATTCACTTGTTGGTTTAGTAGTAAATAAATAATGGATGAATATTTCGGGTTTACCTGCATCTGTAGGCATAGATCGTGCGCTTGCAATGGAATAAATTTAACTAAAGGTATCTTAGAACAATTGGCACTCCGTCGGTTGCGAAGATACGGAATTCAGTTTATCTGATCACCAGTACAGCCTGCTCGGGAAGTCAACGTGAGTGTGGCTGAGCACTTCACAGACGCGCGTACGCTTAATGTAGTTCTTAGGGAAAATCAGCGTGACACAGAATGTGACAAAGTTGTCCCTTTGAAATACAGGTACTACTTATTTTTGCCAACTGAGTGGATTGAAGCAAGAAGTAAAATGTCTTGCTCAAGGACTCAACGCGCCGCTGGGAATCGTACTAATGGCCTTACAATAGTGAATCGAATATAACCACTGTGCCATGCGTTATCATATCTTTGAACAAGAAGATGGTGTTAAACCGGGCAGCGTAATTAACTCTATCAGCTAAGAAGAGACAATTCACCTGACAAGATTCCGTACAGTCTATATCAATTTATATTCCCTGACAGTATCTGGGATAATCCTAGTGTACGCCACAGAACACACACATATACATATATGCACCCACCACACAGACACACACTCCACACATACTCACTGCTGTTTATATTGATTACATTGTTTTATATGTTCGATTACTATTTTCTATGATTAAATTGATTGTGATCAAAAGAGTAAACAAATTTCTTTTCTTTTTGTTTTTTCTATTTTGTTTTGTTTTCAATCACGTGATTATTGAGAAATTACAGAATGGAAATGTTTCTGAAAGTTCAACAAAGACTTTTATCATTTTATCGTATTCTATTTTATCTTATTTTATTTTCCAAATACTTTCTCTTTAGTATGTAAGATGAAATTGGTGTATGACAGCCCTTTAACGAGTACAAATCGATGAATAAGAAAAAATGTATGTTGGTTTTCTAAGTACAGATGGATATAATAGAATGCTGATTGAAATAGGGTGGTGGTGAAATTGGAAAGATATTGGAAGTGTACTTGCTGGAAAACGGATTTGTTGTAATATTTATTAAAATGTAATGAAGCAAAGAAATTGCCGATATTTCATCAAACGCTAAATAATGTAAAGCTTAAAATGAAGGAATTTGTTTTTCAATAGAGCGCTGAAATTAAATCCGATTGTTAAAACGATTATGTGTGACAGAAAGGCTGATAATCCAGCAAAGACATGAATCAGTCGAAGGAGATTAAATAGTGATGAGTGATATGGAGTGAAAAGGAAGAAAAAATACTAGAAAACATCCAGATAAAACAGAAAAAAAAAAATTACATTTTATGTTTTTTTTTCATTCTGGCTCTTGGACACGTGTGCGACGAAATAGTTAAAGAAAAACAAAATGAAGTATTTTAGTTTGTGTATTGATGTACATGGAGTTGTTTAGCACTTGTTGGATAAACTAAATTTTTGTGAATGTCGTACTTTTAAGTCTTGAGAGGTGTATAGCAAGGAAAGAATGAAAGAAAGAAAGGAAAAGAAAACAACTGCTGGAGTATATCACGATGCAGGTGTTTTAAGGAGGGGGGGATATAAGGCAAAAGTAATGAAAGCAACAGAGAATAGAATACGAAGAATGCGATGTGATAGAATTGTCGGAATAATTGAGAAACACTTTTGCAAAGGCAAAGTAAAATAGTCTTAGCTAAATAAAAACAAATATATATGTATATGTATATATATATATATATATATATATATATATATATATATATATATATATATATATATATATATATATATATATATGTATATATATATATATATATATATATATATATATATATATATATATATATATATATATATGTATGTATATATGCATGTATGCATGTATGTATGTATAGACAGATAGAGAGGTAGACAGATGGAAAGAGGAGAGGGATTATTCGGGTAAACAGCTGTAGCTCAGGTGTTTTTCTGTAGTGTAACCGTGCAATGTTTTGTTATCTGACTAAGGTAATATGTATTAAGAAATTTGTCATCCTTGAAATAACATTATGCAACAGAAAATTATATTTTTTAAAAATTTACTTCATCCCAAATGAGAAAAAAAAATCGACGGAACGGAAACTATATTTATGTGTATACACATATACAATTCTTAGGAAATCTCTCTCGGTTCAGAAGTCAGAAATATATATTTTTTGGTGAAATCGAAACTAGTGTTCCAAATCCAATGCAAATTTCTGAAAACCTGTAGTAGTAGTAGTAGTAGTAGTAGTAGTAGTAGTAGTAGTAGTTGCAACAGTAGTAAAAAGCAGCAGCAGTGGTAGTAGTAGTAGTAGTAGTAGTAGTAGTAGTAGTAGCAATGGTGGTGGTGGTACTAGCCCAGCGTGGGGCATGCGCCCCACCGGTGGGCCCTGGGAAAATGGTGGTGGGACGTCATGCTGTAGTTGCCAAGTACAAGGTTCTCATTAAAATGATTCACTTTAGTCTTAATCAGCAATGTACTTTTTATTGTACTCAGTATTTAATAAAAAAGTCACCAGTAGATTCTTTTGTATTAAAATAATGATAAAATATTCAAAGTAATTTGTTTTTCCAACCATGTGTGGGGCATAGTTTTATCAAAAGTCAGTTTTATCAAAAGGATGGAAATCAAAGTTGACCTTGAACTCAGAACGTAAAGACGGACGAAATGCTGCTAATCATTTTCTGGCGTGCTAACTATTCGGCCGGTTCGCCTGCTTCTAAGAATAATACATACAGAATTATACATACTGTAATGTTCAGGCCTGAGTGAGATTGAAATATAGTGTGGATACTAAAAGAGCAAAAAAAAAAAAGAATCTATTTTAACTATAAGCATGGCTGTATATATAAATGATGGCAAATTAACACAATCATAAATATCTAATTCCTACGTACGTTTCACTATTCCGAAATGTATTCTTAAAATGGCTCACTAATCGTCGTTTAAATCTCATCACATCTTTTGCTTCCCAACCGCATAATTCCGGGTTTAGTCTCACTACTTGGGTGTCTTCTACTACTACACCCCCGGATCGACCCTAACTGTATGAGTGGATTTGGCAGATGGAAATTGAAAGAAGCCCATCGTATACACACACACACACACACACACATAAAAAATAAAATATAATAAAAATAGTACGTAGTGGGGTCAATCCGTTCGACTAACATTCTTGAATGCGGTGCTCCAGCATGGCCGCAGTGAAATGACTGAAACGAGCAAAAAGTAAAAGATAGAAGTAGGTCTGACACACTCACGTGTTAAACGAGATTTCACGTGTTAAACGAGATATTTCACACATATATTTCTCATTCCTCGTTGGGCGTTACTACCAACTTTATATCCTCTGGTCAAGATGAGGCCAGAAAACGATAGCCTTTCATTTACATAAAATTATGTACTGAGCAGCCTATCATACTGAAAAAAAAAATGTGCACAGATAGTAGGGCGGCGGTGGGGTCATTTTCTATTTCTATGTTGCAGCTAAGCTTTACTGTTTCGCAAAACGAAAGGAAAATAACAGGGGATATGAGATAACGTGTATGGAATTACTTTCCCGAGAGTGAAGCTACATAACACAAAAGAGAGAGAGAGAGAGAGAGAGAGAGAGAGAGAGAGAGAGAGAGAGAGAGAGAGAGAGAGAGAGAGAGAGAGAGAGAGAATGAACTTTGATCTATATGCATGATTTTTTTCCTTTTCTTTTTCTGTGTATTTTGTTTTCCATTCCTCCTTTTCAGGATCTCATATTTCTAAGTTGGTAGATTGTTCTGTTGGAAGCCGTGGTATAAAGACAGAAAGGAAAGGCACAAAATTAGACCCAAACGCTTACATTCAATATTCTTGCACTCTGTGAAAGATAACATGTTTATAAAAGTGAATGAATGCTTGCATTACAGTTAGGAAAGAATCACATTAAATTGCGTTGGCAGAATTACATTGTAGGAAAAAATCTTTTATTGATTAGTATAAAAGAAGATACTTGATTAGAAAGTCCGCCCTGAAAAGGGGGAAGCATTAAAAGGGAGAAATGAGAATAATTATAATACAAAACAACGAAAGGGATGAATATTCAGAAAGAAAATATTTTTAGCTTTAGCGAATGATAAAAATAACATTTAATGATAAGGATGGCATTACTATGTCAATTAAAAATTGATCCAACTCTGCATTCCTCGTCTAGCTAGATATGTGGCAATTTTTATTATTTGTTTGCTTTTCTTGCTTTTATGTGTTCTTCCATTTTGTTTTTTTAGCGGCCTTAACGGGCAAATACTAAGACAGTTTTTAAAAGAAACGAGGGGGGAAAAGAGCCAGCAAAAACGTCAATTAAAAAAATCGGGAAATAAAACAATATGAAAATAAATGTATAGAAAGAAAATAACTAACAATATTTGTTTAATTGTACGATAATCGTGAAATTGTCGAAGAATAATCTTATTTGCATGAAAACAATTGATAATACACCGGAACAAAAAGTCAGTATTTGGTTTCATAGTTAAGCCAAGAATCGTGTGAAGAAACTTGTTTTAATGTAAATCTAATTTGAAATTTTGTAAACGAAGTGTTTTTAAATATAAATAGAATATTTTTTTAAAAACTAGAATGGAAATAGAAATCAAAGAATAACAGCCAAAAGGATAAAATGTCAAACTCTTTGTTGTTGGAGGAAAAAAAAGAGAAAGGTTTCATTGTGCTATCGTATTTGTATTATAAATTGCGACTAAAAAAAGCTGACAAAAGAATTGAAAGAATGATCTCATAAATTATTAATAAGGTCCTGAATATTGTGTAAATGAATCATATTTGTCCTTTATAAAAAAGCGTTCCCATGTAAAAAGAAAAAAATTTAAATCATTGTCCATTGCAATAGAGAGAAAACAAGGGAACTTGTTTATATGTATTTTTTTCTCTTTTTAGCCTGAGAAAAACTGCACGACTTAGATAGGGTTCATATTTCCCTAAATTAATGCATAATTATTATTTTGAAAACATCTAATTTATCTCGTTGTTTTATGATTAATTTTAACTGGCCAGACTTTTTTTAAAGTCATTGAATCTTATGTAATTTTAAAGATATGTTGAGAAATAACTTGAATAAATTAGAGCTTTGAATATTGTCTATATATTCAATGTGAAAAAGAAACAAAAAAATAAATAAATAAAACACTAACGTGGCGAGTATAATGCTTGCTGATTCTGCGTTAAGTAGACGAACCGGTTTCGATTCACATCAAAAATTCTTATAAAAAACGGAGACTCTTTTACATGTTAATAAACTAATTGAAAATCTGTTACAATTTTCTGCTCTACAAAATTTTGGAATCAAATTGAAACAGAAATCACAGTTTAAACAAAGATTTTAATATATATGCATTTTATTAACTCGACTGTATTTATTGTTGAATATATAAGGGATTTAATCGGATTAGGTCACGATTTAGAAACATTGTGTGAGGAAAGAAATATCAATAAAGATTGGGATCAAAAAGATTTCAAAATCAATTTCCTGCAATATTATTCATACAATTGTGAAAGTCATAGAATGGCTGTTAATTCCTCGGCAAACTGAGACTGCGTCGCAGTTTCAATTTATGATTGAAAGCATCTTATTCTACTTTAGTCTCAAATCCTTTTGAGAAAGCCATGCGCACAATATCATCTCCCTGTGCCGAAAAAAATAAAAATATAAAACCGTTACACAAAAGTGTTGGGGTCAGTGAGAGATAAAGTAGTTGTAAGTGAGAATAAAAATACGTGTCAGTGTTATGTCCAGAGGTTTCAGATCCTTATTTTCTCTTCCATACTATTTAGACGATAAGTTGAAACACTCATGCGTTTCTTAACAGAATTAATGACGGAAATTGAAATGATAAAGAAAAGACTGCATTTTCACCTCCGTCTCAGACAGCTAACATGCTTATATTCGATCTACACATATATTTAGCGATATTATATTTTCCTATTAAAAACAAGATGCATTTCAGAAGATTTGAGACTTTTATTTAAAGAGAGACATTTAAAACTGTTCTAGATCATTGTAATTTTAACATATCATTACTAAATATCTAATAAGCTGAGCTATCGAATTTTATTCTATAGTGAAAGAGACGACTGAAACGGCACTTTGAACCTACCTTACTTAACACGGCATTTTATAGATGACTAATATGCAGAATTCTGTGGGGTCCGTTTGGAAGATCGTTAGGCAATAAAGGTTTGTGGGATCAGTGTGAGGTTCTAAGCGAGAATGAAAATGAAATACTCCAGACTGCTCGTCGATTAAATTTTTCGCTCACAGAAGACGTTCAAGGACGGTAGAAAGGATGTGAGAGACGATGGAAAGTATTGGAGAAAGAGAGAGAGAGAGAGAGAGAGGGTTAGAACATCAGAGCTGGTTCAGAAAATTCAAAAGTTTCCCGATAAAAATCGTTATTTCTATAAAGACAACAGGAATTCAGTTCGGATCTGGTGTGGCAACAGTACATAGAATTATTCATGAAGATCTGAACAAAGCAAAATTTATTCCCAGAGTGCTCAGTGACGAGCATGTGGGCAACCAACAATTTGACCGAGATGGATCTCAAAAATGTCCCTAACCCTTTGAGCACAATCTACCATACATATGATTTAAAAAAACAGGCCTAGGAACACTATCATCAATAATAGGATATACTACAGTATACCCAACAAATTAAGGCATACATTCGAATCAAGAGTACAATAGAGCCTCAATAAAATACAGTTGTACTATGATATATCAAGTAGTCAGAGTTACAATGCCATAGAGGTACTGTGATAAATTAATAGTAGCAGTACCCGGTCTCAATTGGGTTTACTTAAAGTGTTAAAATGCATATAATAAAACTAACGTAGCAATAACATATAGATACCTTTCAATTACTGGCTTCAAATTTTGTCACAAGGCCAGCAGTTTCAGGGGGAACGGTTAATCAATTACATCAACTCCAGTGTTCAACCGGTACTTATTTTATCGAGTCTAAAAGGATGAGGAGCAATGTCAACCTTGGCGGAATTTGATCTCAGAATGTAGACACAGACAAAATGCCACTAAACATTTTGTTCGGGGCCCTAACGATTCTTCCAGCTCACCGCCTTTGAAAGAGAAAATATGGAAAGAAAAACCGTTTCTGAATTAACAGCTACACATACGTTTTCGTTTCTATTTTTCCTCGGTTCATTTGTTTTCTATCCTCATTCCTTTCTATTGAAGCGCATAAGCTCAAAACTTCAAAACCCTTCTTCCAATTTTCACGTGCATCAAACACATGCAACTTGCTTGTATTTCTTTCTTCTGTCTCTGTTTTTTGTATATTTTTTGTTTAATCACTATCAGTCACATTTGATAAATTTGATGGAAGGTAACCTCCCCCCCCTCTTCCTCTTTCTCGTCTCTTACAAGTTGAAATTTAAACATCTGATGAGGGTTTGAAAAATGATCATCTTGATTAGTTTTAGTGTCGTTCATTATATAATAGGCTCTTTCACTGGAACAAAGAGAAAACTTGCTCTTGAGGTGACTTTCCCGTTAGCATTGACCAGTAGCCTAGTTTACTGCATGCAAAATAGCCGTCCATAAAGAACTGCAAGTTAGCAG
>NC_142937.1:21935032-21940032 GCF_046866305.1 Octopus bimaculoides
ATGGACTTTGTCTTTTTCTCCTATTAGAGGATTTAAGTAAAATTATACAAATGTGTCCGACTGATTAAACAAATTCTATTCATTTATTTAAGCAGACAAGGATAACCCTGCATTTAAATTGATGTAATGATTGCATTGTTCAACTAGAAAAGCACTCGGAGAGAGCAGACCCCCGCCAAACCAGCAGGAGCAGCACTACAACGACGACGACGACCACCACCACCACCACCACCACTACCACCATATCACAATCACCACCACAACTATCCTACCACTATCACCACCACCACAACCACCAACATCACCAGCAGCATTGTCATTGCTTCCACTTCAACCACATACACACCGCCATCAACGTTATCATGACAGTTACCTTGACAGTCATTTTCACCATCACAACCAGTATAACCACTACACTACCACCATCACACAACTAACACTATCATCAACACCACTATTACCACCATCGTCTCAGCATCACACACCACACCGCTCCTGTCGCCATTATAAACACCAATACTATTTTATCTTCCTCTCATACTTATCTCGACCATCGTCATCATCAACACTGTCTCTTCTTTCACCACTATCACCGTTACAACTACAATCACCACAATCAGTTTCTTTACACAGTTGAAAATCCATTATCCGATACTCATGGGACCGAGATTGTTGCAGATTTTCGATTTTTCTAATTTCGGAGTGCTTTATTAAAAAAAAAAAATGCATCTACAAAACGGAACAGTTTGAGGATAGAAACCAGGTCTAAACACAATAGCTTATAGACATAGTCTGAATATAGTTCTATATAAACCTTTAATAATTTTATTTTATACTTAAGAGCATCAGAAATGTTAAGATATCAACCACTACCCACGTTGTCATGCTTTGATTAAAAGGTTACAACATAGATTAGATTACTTAGATAAGTTTCGGCCGAAGTTGACTCAAGCCTTGTTCAATTTAATTACACCACCTGGACGAGATACACCTGGAAGAGTCAACTCTGGGGAACCGTAGCCCATTCAAACAGAGGGTTTTTGTTTTCAGAGAAATATCTGGGTGTGGCTGGTTTATCTGGTATTTATTGGGGGTAATCATCTAGGAATCGTTTAAATGCCGTGAAGTCACTTTTCTCATTTATATATGTCTGGCACGATGTTGAAGAGAGCTGAGCCAATTGAGTTTCTGTCATAGTGTTGTGATACGACACGTACATTTCTGTAGTGGACGTACGGCACGGGGGCCAAGCGTCGGACACATTTTAAAGATGGGCAATGTTCATAGAATATTTTCCACATCATACAGATGATATATAGCTCACAGCGGCGGTGGAGGGAGCAAAGCCTGAGCTTTTTGAGTCGATCCCAGGCTTGTCATGTCATCCTCGAAGCAGCTCATTTTAACATAGATACGCGAGTAAAATTATTAATAGAGAAACGAAAAGAAACCTTGGAAACAGCAATGCCACCATAGGTTACGTGCAGACGTTGAACATGTTTTCAAGGAAGAAAATCAAAGAACATAACATTGTAATATTTCATGTAAAGTAAATATAACAAACGAAAGATCCTTCAAGAATCCATAAAAATTCCCGATCACTACCAACATTTTAACATCTGTTCCTTGTGTCATTACCAACTTTCCCTGCAAGTTTCATCAAATACCTCTCACAACTTCATGAGTTATTTTGTACACAGACGGACAGACGGACAAACCAACGCCGTCGAAAGCATAACCTCCTTTTTATCGGAGGCAATTAAATGGAGCCGCTTGAAACGGTCGTACTGCATCGCCTCTGGACATCCTGCTGCTTATTTTTATATCTGTCAATCTAGCTAGCGATAGATGGTAATTTTATCTGACCTCTGAATATGTGTATATATATATTTCACTTTTGTCTATAATATACGCAGAAATGTTATGGACTCTAAGTGTTTTCCTTTGACAAGAGCATGTGTATACTGATTATATATAACCGTTGATTATATATTTTTGGCCAATTATCTTTTCCAACCAAATTTACACAAATAAATACAATCAATCATTTGAATACACACAAACTTATTAAAGTTTTGTTAACCCTATACACACATTACACACACATATAAGACAACAAACCTATATACACTCTGTATACACACACAAGCTAATTACTGGAAGATGTTGGTTTCAAATATTGGCACATAGGCAACAATTTTGCGAAAAAGGGTAATTCAATTACATCGACTCAACCAGTGCTCAAATAGTACTTATTTTATCGACTCCGAAAGTCGACCTCGGAGGAATTTCAATTCAAAACGTAAAGACAACCTGTTGATAAGAATTTTGCCCGGTGCGGTAACGATTCTGCCAGCTCACCGCCTTAAACTACTGGAACATACTACGTACCTACATGTCAATGAACCATGTTTTGAGCATTGCATACTCACAAAGCAACTAATTTTTTGTGTGCACGTAGATTTCACTTCTGCGTTTATCATAAAACTTAGCGTGCGTGTGTGGGCGACCAAGCCTGAATTTTAGAAGAAAGAGTTCTCCTTTCGATTTTAGATAACCTCACTTCAAATCATATTATCTTTGTTTAAAGAGATAATGATGAATATGCTTGTAGGAAGACATGTCATTTGAATTAGTATTAGGAATTGTTAGAATACAATTAAAACTTTTGTGATACTTTATAAATAATTTTTTTCAAATTTTCATACTGCGTTTTAATCCTTTTGTGTTTCACGTGTTTGATGCAATAAATGTATCATGTGTTGTGAGAACAAACAAAAGCTTTGTTATCCAAAATAATGCGGTAATTAATAATAATGTTTAGTATACATTCAGTGCACATATACTTCGGTCATAGGCAAAAACAATTAGCAAAGCTAAAGATCTTGATCAAACTGGTAACTGAAGATCACGTCCTTTAAAGCATAAATTTAGTTAAATCAAAGAAGATGGATGATGTGCAAAGACGGGCCGATTATTGGTACTTAAATCACAGACAGAAAATTTTAAAACGCAAACACATAATTGACATAAATGTAAACATACATGCATACATATTTATATCATTGCGAAGTCACAACGAATATGTGCACTCGGGCATGATAAGACCTTCCATTGCGGAGCTAGTCCTTGGGAAAAAGAAAAGAAAACAGATAGATTGTAAATGACATTATTTGATAGAAAGGATGCACGTGTTTCTGTGTTGTTTTCTCATCGTCAGTTACGAATGTTAAATATGTAGGTGACATCTAGTAAGAACAGAATCTATGCTGATGTGCGTAAAGCTTAGAGAAGCTAGAAATAAATTCAGTGCTGCTGTATGCAGTGTACACACACACACACACACACACACACACACACACACACACACATATATATATATTGATACGGACCGCCGAAATACAAAATAACGTTATATCCCTATTTCCCGAGCTGGGTTTGAAACCGTATTCTGGTTGTTGAGGACAATGGTATTTCTTTTGTCCTGCCAACAAACACGGCTATTTATAGCGTAGGAGTGAGATCGCTGACCCTTTCCGGTCATCGAAAGTTTAGAAAAACAAGTTAGGAATTGTACTAAACTGACCCAGCTTTGGAAGGGGGAACGCAGCACTGTGAGCCATGTTTATCTGTTATAAATACGGGAGCATAGAATTGGGATTCGCAGTTGGCGAAAACAAAATCAGTGGATGAAGAGCGCGAGTTCGGTGTGACGGCCAGCAGCCAGTAGGGAAGCAAGATGAACAGAGAGACTGACAGAAAGAGGCTAAAAGAGAGAGGCTATGGTCAGAAGGTACCAGTCAGCAGAAATGGATAGAGCCTGAGAGAGATAGAGAGAGGGACAGAGAGATGGAACTGTTGTGGCAGGCAAAAGATTGTAGTAGACTACCTTGGTCAGTTTTTGTGATTGTAGTGGGATATTTGAAGGAAAGGAAATTCTTGCGGTGAAGGTTTGTTTGCATTTCTTTAAAGAAAAGTGTACTTGCGTTGTTACATGCTTTAAAAGAAAAACAGATTTTGTTAACTGTGATGTTAACTGGCAGAATAGAAAAAGGAACTTTGTTGTTACATGTTGATCAAAAAAAAAAAAAAGAAAAACAAAGAAGTAAAAGAACTTTTAATTGACTTGATATACGAACTCTGACTGTAAACTTTTGATTATGTTAAATGCTTGGAAACGCTATTGTTAAATGTTACATGTTATTTCAAAAGCATGAATTATTGTTATGCTCTGTTTTGTATTGATGATGTATTGTTTTGTTAAGAAAGACAAAAGTTAGTTTCACTACGCAACGTATGGTCTCCATGTTATTTCTTCTTCCTTGCCTATTGTCATCGTTACGTCCTCCGGCTGGGCTTAATAGTCGTGGCGAACATCCCGACTCACTGAGCGTCGACGCTCGCGCGCGCACGAGTTTTCTCTTCGTTGAGGTGCTTCGCGTGCAGGCGTTCGTAACAATATATATATATATATATATATATATATATATATATATATATATATATATGTATTCACACACACGTTTCGTATTTAAAAAATAACTGAATATCTTAATATTTCAAGCCAATCAATTCACAGGAATTCACAATAAAGTCTTGTATATTATATTATATTACATTATATTATATTATATTATATTATACACATATATTCAAGCATATAATTGTTTTTATCAAATATATACTAATCTCACTTTACAACTCTACTACAATCATGACATGCACTAGCAATTTGATCAATTTTCTCCGTCAATTTCATTTGCCGTGTACTTCGGATACAGTACTACTAGCAATCCTACGTTTGCCATGAAAAAGGTAGTCCTCATATATTAGAAGGTCTTGCGTTATTCTTCTATTTTATTGCAATTGGTGTAGCTACTTGTGTTGGCGTTATTATTGTTCTATGCGAGATTGTGTTATGTCACACCAAAATTTACCCTTGCTTTTCTCTGATCAAAAAGAATTTAGTTTAAGTTTACTGCTGAATTTTGAAAAGAATA
>NC_142937.1:21952532-21960032 GCF_046866305.1 Octopus bimaculoides
TATTTGTATTTTGTTTGCTTACACTTTAAGGTTGTGTTTATTGTGGATATGTCTGGCAGTGTGCATCTATAATGATTTTAAAACTGCTTTCTCGCAATTAAATGCACCTGCAGCTGTGAGTAGACACCCACCCACACGCACACACACACACACACACTTATTTAAACATACGCACCCATATATATATAATATACATATGTGGGTGTGTATATGTGTGTGTGTGTATGTGTTATTTTATGTACGCTTATGTATTCATGTATTCATATGTATACACACACACACACACACACACACACATAGTCTTTCTGATCTATTATTTTTAGGATGCGCCAAAACTCCATCCAATGATAAATAAATATAATTGAACACACGAAGTACTAAAGGCGGCGAGCTCTCAAGATCGTTAGCACGCCGGATAAAATGTGTTGTGGCATATAGTCCGTCTTTACTTTCAAATTTGAAATTCCACAGAAGTGGACTTTGCCTATCATCCTTTCATAGTTGAGAGAATAAATCACAGCAGAGCATTAGGGTCGATGTAATTGACTTACTCATTCTCTCAAAATTGCTGACTTTGTACCTAAATTTGAAACCAATATACAGACTATTTTGATATGAGATACCATTAATTCGATAGAAACACGATAAAGCGGTAGATATACACATATCACACCTCGTGTTTCCAAGCAATTTTTCAGGCTCAAATACACAACATGGCTTGCTTTAGTTGAAAAAGTGAGAAAAGACGTTTAGTCGTTGAGAAAACAAGAGTGACAGAAATTTGAAAGCAAATGGTGGAATGAGAGAAAACGGAATGAAAACACAAAAGGTGACATGGTAAAAGGAAAAGAAAAGAAGGAAGAATAACAAGACAGATTAAACAAGATTTGCGTCTCAAAAACATGAATGATGTTCATAACAGGATTAATATAACAGGTGTAAAATAATTCAACGAGGCGGAGGCCAGCATCTGAGACTGGATGCTTAATCCGGAAAGGGTGGCTTCCTCCAGGTCAACAAAAGCAATTTGTCCATATGTTTACATTTGCCAAAAATTACACACCTAGAATTAAGCAAGACCTCGAAGAAGACACGGCACGTTACATACAAAGGACAGTTCAGGCAAATTTGATCACCGACGTAAAAGCAGGCAATTATGCCGCAAGCCAGAGTGAGACGTCCTGTCGCCCAATATACTGGAAAACTGAAAAGGAAGAACTAAGACCGGGACTAAGTCTCTTTATTCTATGTATCATTGACTTATTTTTCTCCACGTTGTCGCATGAACAAATACAACTAATGATCCGACGTACAGGCCATGTAAACCATAATTGATACACAATGGTTTGCTGTCACCTTTTTTTAAGAATCAGTGATTGCAGAACCAGTAAAATAGCTCAGCCTATATTACATACATTTACAGCTGAATCAACTGGATCAACGTGAAATGCAGTATTTTGCTCAGAAACATAGCGTGCCGTTCGGTCGGAAAATCGAACTCACAATATCTAGTGACTGTGAGTGCAAGACCCTACCCTCTAGGCCACGCGGTTTCCGCACACGCACTCGCGTGCACACACACACATATATATATATATATATATATATATATAGTATCTATCTATATATGCATATATAAATATACATATATATAGTTTCTATACACACATACACGTATATATATATAGAGAGAGAGAGAGAGAAAGAGAGAGAGAGAGAGAGAGTGTGTTTGAGAGAGAGAGAGAGAGAGAGAGAGAGAGAGGGAGGGAGAATGAGAGGAAGAAAGTGAGATAGGCGGATAGAAACTTGTGTGTGTAGGTGTGTGTATGTATGAGCTCGCGCGTATCTGTTCATTATGGTTTTCGTGAAAGCGCATGAATATAGCTTCTTGATAAATCTTAAACATCTTTTAGAATTTCTTTTATAAAGCATTGAAGGACGCCTCACTGAATATACTTTGAAATATAATTCTTTAAAATAAAGAATTTTACGTTTCAAATATTGCAACCACTTAAGATATTATATCATTTGTGTAAAACATAACTAATATTCTTTTTATCCTTTTACCCTTTCACAAATTTCCAGTTACTGGATTGTGGTCACGCTGGGGCACTACCTTCAAAATTATCTCGCATTAAGTACATTTATTAAGCACACTCGTTTTCTGGTTATTCCTATCTGTTTTCAGATCCGTAGTGAGGGCGTGAGTTTTTGTGGTTAGTGCTTTGCATTCACGATCTTAAGATGTTTGTTTCATTTCCTTGACCGGGCAATGCGTTGTTTTTTTGAACGAAACACTTAATTTCGCGTTTCTCCTGTCCATTCACGTAGTTGGAAATTTAACCCAGTTCCGGTTCCGGTTAGACTCGTCCCGAGTTATACAGACTCATAGTGACAGTTTCCCACTTTCCATGGCACATATATATCCCACTTGGACGGGACGCCTGTCCGCCGCAGGATTACTCATTTTTGCCAGCTGAGTGGACTGGAGCAAGGTTAAATGAAGTGGTTTACTCAAGAACACAATACGTTGCCCAGTCCAGGAACTGAAACAACAATCTTACGATCATGAGTCCAACACCCCTAACTACTAAACCGCATGCTTCCACACGGACCGTCGTCCCATTCTGGTGAAGAGGTGTTGTACTCTCAGTCATACGCCAGGACAAGTGGGTTAAGCTCCGGCATTATGAGACCTAAGGGTCATGACAGATATAAGTTTGAATATAGATCTCAAAGCCATGCACGCCTATACACTGAATATCGCTTGTCATAAATAGAAATAACAGTACACGCAGATATATTTGCTAACGATTCTGTCAACACGCCATCTTGTTTCTATGTAATATCCTTTTCTACAATAATTCAAGGCCCGAAAATTTTGGGGAGGTGCCAGTCGATTCGATCGACCAGTATGCTACTGGTACTTAATATATCGACCCCGAAAGGATGAAAGGCAAAGTCGACCTCGGCGGAATTTGAACTCAGAACATAAAGACAGAAGAGATACCGCTAAGAATTTCGGCCGGCGTGCTAACGTTTCTGCCAGCTCACCGGTTTGTTTCTATGTAATATTAGTTTAAATTTGATCATTGCTTTCTGGTAAAATTGAGCGATGAATCCTGAGCTCCAGTAGGCTCAAATTCAGTTGATTTAAATTATCCCTGTTTACTCAACGTTCCACTGGACAAAGAAGGCGCTCTACAGAGTGCACAGAATAATTAATATATTCTTAATTTTGCTTTCAAATGATTTTCTCTTTATCTGACATGCAGATGTAAAAACTGGTTATGATTTTAGTTGTCTGCTGTGATTCAACTTCGTTTCAGTAATGAACCATCAAAGATCTTTGATTGGATGAAGACAAATATTCGAAATAGATAAGGACTTTAGTCTTATAGATCTGATAAACTGTGAATTAGAAAAATGATTTAGCACACCATGAAACATGATGTTTACTATCTGTCGTTCGGTCTCCTTTTATTTCTCTCTTTGTATTACACACAGACACAAACAAACACGACCACATACGCATAGGGATACATATACACACATCCACTCATAAATGAAGAGAGTGCGGAAGAAATATATAGAAAAATGCAAGAAGATGAATAAATATATGAATAAATATCCTGGTCGGCTAGATTTATCGAATTTAGTATTCGAAGTAAATAATGTAATACACCACAGACCATATAAACGTATCAATTCAAAATATCCTATATGAGAATAGAATTCCACTTTGTCAAAAAACAATATTAATATTACAACCATTAGAAATAAACACGGACACAACAACGGAAATATGGCTGCTTCGATGGAGTCGGAGAGAAGCTTAAGGTATTTCAGTGCATTTAGGATCAAAGATATTCTCTCTGAATCAGTCTTATTTAAAATTAATTAATCCGTATGTGCTCTGATAACTTCTACAATTTTCCGTACTGCTATTTCCTATTCGTCTTTTCTGTTGATAGCTTCTAATGTATGTCTAATCAGCTTGTGTTGATTCTGTACAGTTGATTAGAACAGGAAATAAAGTTGTGGTTATTATACGCACATGTATTATATCTATCTATCTATCTATCTATCTATCTATCTATCTATCTATCTATCTATCAATATATATATATATATATATATATATATATATATATATATATATATATATATATATAAACATACATGTATACATATATACATGTAGGAGTGGTTGTGTGGTAAGTAGGTTGCTTACCAACCACATGGTTCTGGGTTCAGTCCCACTGCGTGGCACCTTGGGCAAATGTCTTCTACTATAGCTTCGGGCAGACCAAAGCCTTGCGAGTGGATTTGGTTGACGGAAACTGAAAGAAGCACGTCGAATATATCTCTCTATATATATGTATTTGTGTGTATATGTTTGTGTGTCTGTATTTGTCACCCGACATCGCTTGACAACCGATGCCGGTGTGTTTACGTCCCCGTAAACTAACGGTTCAGCAAACAAGACCGATAGAATAAGTACTAGGCTTACAAAGAATAAGTCCTGAGGTCAAATTTCTTCGACTAAAGGCGGTGCTCCAGCATGGCCACAGTGAAATGACTGAAAGAAGTAAAAGGGTATTCGTTGGTTGGAACTTATAAACATTTAAGGCATCACTACGCGCGTTTCCACAAATCACATGATTCTTAAGATCACAGTCCGTATTAGTCAGCATCATTTGGCGGTGGGTGGCATAAGAGCTTTATTTGCATATTCAAAACGTTTCCCATAAACATCCCACAGACACATACACGTATACACACACGCACTTACACAAAGACACCCACACCCACACATATATTGCGGTTGTCTACTCCTTAAGTAGAGTCTGACCACCTTAGATCCATCATGGCGTCTTATGTGGCTTTATGTATGTGTGTGTGTGTGTGTGTGTGTATGTGTGTGCGTGCGTGTGTGTATGTGTGTGTGTCTGTGTGTGTATCTCTGTATCTGTGTGTGTGTGCGTGTATACATACACACATACATACAAAGGAAACTTTGAGTGAATAATTACTTAGTATGAAAGATTGTTTTGTCATGCATATTGATTAGAAACAATGCTTAAATAAGAATGAAAATATCACGTCTATAGCAATTAATTATCTAAAACGGTGTGATACTTAAGACAATGACTAAGTTACCTTCAGTACACAACGTGTAGAAAACATGTTTCTGTGAATCAGTGACTCACCCTCGTGTGACTACGTCAGTAGTTGCTGCAAAATGACTGCATGGTCTGTATTGAAAAACCTTTCAGCATGGGATTACTCGATCAGGGTTGATCTTGTCTAAGCAACAACAAGAAACTGGAATTTCTAAAAAACACATTTTTTTTTTTGTCTTTATGATGTTCAAGTAATGCCTATGAATATGAAAGATATGTGTGAACTGAAATGTAATCCACATGGAGTTGAAACCGTATCGCGCGCACGACTCATCAATTTAGCTCCTAGTTTCTAATAAATTTCACCGCGTACCAAAGTACTTCTACATGGTCAATCTGACCTGTTAGAAACAGCAGCCAAATTTCCAACAAACCCCACCCTACAATCTTACAAAACCTCACTTTGGTCAGTATATTCGATAGCATAGAGCAGTAGTCACCAAACATTTTTCACGGTGGGTCAGATAACAGAGAATGAGAAACGCAGAACCATTTTGTATATTCACAATACAGTGAATACACAGAAAATACAGACGATTAACATATTTATTTACCAAAATGTTATCAAAGAAGGCGATGTTAGCAATAAAATAGTTATATCACATCCAGTGTGCACATATCCGAATCTCACACACTAAGCAGCAAAAATAGTCGGTGAGATTTGTGGGACTGCTGTTTAGCTTTTAAGATATCATTAATATTTTCATTGGAATTAAGGCGGCGAGCTGGCAGAAATGTTAGCACGCCGTGCGAAATGCTTAGAGGTATTTCATCTGCCGCTACTTTCTGAGTTCAAATTCCGCCGAGGTCGACTTTGCATTTCATCCTTTCGGGGTCGATCAAATAAGTACCAGTTACGCACTGGGGTCGGTATAATCGACTTAATCCGTTTGTCTGTCCTTGTTTGTCCCCTCTGTGTGTAGCCCCTTGTGGGTAGTAAAGAAATAACTCATAAACACATACGCACATATTCTAAGTAAAGAAATAGGTATTTCATCTGTTCTTATGTTCTGAGTTCTAATTTCGCCGAAGTCGACTTTGCCTTTCATCCTTTCGGGGTCGATAGATTAAGTAACAGTTGCGTACTGGGGACGATTTAATCAATTTGCCCCACTCCCCTCAAAATTTCGGGTCTTTTTCCCTAGAGTAGAAAAGAAACGCTAGCACGCCGGACGAAATGCGTAGTAGTATTTCGTCCGTCTTGAACTCAGAATGATGTCGACTTCGGGATCGATAAATTAAGTACTGGTTGAGTAATGGGGTTGATATAATCGACTATCTCTCTCCGCCAAATTTCAGGCCTTATACTTATAAGAGAAAGGATTACTTAATAACATAAAGGTTTTCAGTATTGCATTTATTTATTCATTTTGTTGACTGGTTTCGTCTGGGAAAGGTAAGCAAAGCTGCAAATGAGGTCAACAAAGTATTTTACTTGAACTGAGAGGGATTTGTAATTCGATTTAAGAATGTTTGTATTTCTTATCAGTTAAGTGGTTAGGGTATTCAGCTTCAGATCGCAAGGTCGTGAGTCCGATACTTGGCGGTGCGTTGTGTGACCTTTATCTCACGTTATTTCACTTCACTCAGCTATCGAACAATGAATTAGTACCTGTATTTCAAAGGGTCAGCTTTGTCACATTCTGTGTCACGCTGAATCTCCCTCAGAACTATGTCAAGGGTACGCGTGTTTGCGGAATTGCTCAACCACTTGCACAGTAATTCTACGCGCAGGCTGTTCTGTTGATTGAATCAACTGGAACGGTCGTCGTCGAAACCGACGGAGTGCCGTTGTGCGTCGAAACCGAAGTGCAATGGCAAGTGTGGCGTTCATGCCTTCCTTTATGATATTAACGTCGAAAATATTAAACAGAACTTCTTTCTAAACTAGAGACTGGCCTTGTGTATGCTACCTGATGTTTATCCATTTTAGGCTATACCGCTTGCTTTGATGCATTCTAAAATGCATTGACATCATGTATGGATCATGATATAGTTGATGAAAAGACGGCAAGAGTTTAGATTATGCTTAAAAAATGTACATGAATGCTTCGAGGCAATTGCATTTCATTTGTAAGCAATATTCTGAATCTTATATTTTTGGAATATTGTGATGCCACAAGGAATAGTAACAGCGTGTTGGATTATGAAAGGCAAGAGTTGATTATGAAGGAAAAAGTGAATTTTAGTAATAATTATCTATCTATCTATCTATCTGTCTATCTATCTATCTATCTATCTATCTTAGGTGTCTGTGTGGCTATCTGTCTGCCTGCCTCACTGTCTAACTTTGTGTCTGTTTATCTATCCATCT